>NC_043009.1:31874362-31899362 GCF_006345805.1 Octopus sinensis | reverse complement strand
CCCAGGCATCTGAAACTTGGAGTTTTATCATGGTCACTGAATAATTGTCACATTTACAGATATATATATATATATATATACAGAGAGAGAGAGAGAGAGAGAGAGAGAGAGGAGAGAAAGAGAGAGAGCGATGTGGGAGTGGATGTATGGTAAGTAGCTTGTGTGGTTAGAGAAGCAAAAGTCGGCGGGCGCTTTTTGTCTTCTCCCATCCTTATCATCTTTGCTTCGTTATCATTCATTTCATTAATGTCCTTGTCCAGCCCGCAAAGCTACTACTCTATGTACTGCCTTTATGGCAAATATAATGAAATAAAGTAGCTTGCTTACCAACCACATGGTTCCGAGTTCAGTCCCACTGCGTGACACCTTGGGCAAATGTCTTCTACTATAGCCTCGGGCTGCCCAAAGCCTTGTGAGTGGATATGGTAGATGGAAACTGAAAGAAGCCCGTCGTATATATGTGTGTGAGTATGTGCGTGCGTGCGTGTACATGCGAGTGTGTGTGTGTGTGCCTGTGTGTGCATTTGTATGTATATGTTTGTGTCTGTGTTTGTTCCTATACCATCGTTTGACAATTGATGTCGGTGCGTTTATGTACCTGTAACTTAGTAGTTCGACAAAATAGGCCGATAGAATAAGTACTAGGCTTACAAAAAATAAGGGTTGATTTGCTCGACTAAAGATAGTGTTCTAGCATGTCCGCAGTTAAATGACTGAAACAAGAAAAAGAATAAAAGAAAGACTATAAGTATCTCTCTCTCTTTCTTTCTCTCTCTCTCTCTCTCTTTCTCTCTCTCTCTCTCTATATATATATATATATATATATATATTTATACATATGTATATACACATATATAATATATATATATATATATATATAATATATATATATATATATATATATATATATATATATATATATATATATATATATATCGTTTAATGTCCGTCTTTCATGCATGCATGGGTAGGACAGTTGATAGGAGCTGGTCAGTTAGAAGACTACCGCAGGCTACCGAGCTGTTTTGGTATGGTTTTTATGGCTGGAATCTCTTCCTGACACCAACCACTCCACAGAGTGGACAGAGTGCTTTTTATGTGGCACCAACAGAGGTGAGGTCAGTTTTGGCAGGATTTTTACAGGTGGATGTTTTTTAACAGTATTAAGAGTCTTTAACTCTTATTTCAAGCAATATCAGTTTGAACTAATATATATGTGTGTATATATAAATATATATCTATATATGTATATATGTATGTGTGTATGTATATACAATGGGCTTCTTTCGGCTTCCAGTCACCAAATCTACTACTTTACGGTGTGGACTGGATACTTTTTACATGGCACCAGCACTGGCAGGGTCGCCAAGTAACTTGCAAAACAAGGAATTTTGAGAAAGGTGGGAGCATTGGAGGAAGAGATCTTGTGTCAGATGATGAATGATTAGAGGGTGACAGAGAAATAGAGAGGCAGAAAGGGGTATCTTGCTCTAGAGGAAGTAAATGATTACCTGGCCAGAGAGAGAGAGAGAGAGAGAGAGAGAGAGAGAGGGGAATAAATATATAGTCACTACTGATGATGTCTATGAAATTGGTGAAACTAGTCTAGTTTAGTCTAGTGATTCTAGAGACGATCACAGAGTGATTACCTCCCCTGTTTGTATATATATATATTGTTCATGTCTCACAGTATTAAAAGTCTTTAATTCTTATTTCAAGCAATATCAGTTTGAACTGATATATATGTGTGTATATATAAATATATATCTGTATATGTATGTGTGTATGTACATACAATGGGTTTCTTTCGGTTTCCAGTCGCCAAATCTACTCACAAGGTTTTAATTTGCCAGGGGCTTTAGCAGAAGGCACTTATCTAAGGTACCATACAGTGAAACTGAACCCAGAACCACGTGGTTGAGAAACAAACATTTCACCGCACACAAACAAATACACACATATCTTTACAAAATCTATCATTAACTGAGATTATTTCAGGAATGATTAAAATACTTTGAGCTTTGTACCACGGAGCTTATAAAACATGGAAGAAATAAAGGCAAAGACAAAAACGTAAAACACATAACATTTTCAATTACTGAAAGTGTATCTCTTACACAATTAATTAATTAATTAATTAACCAACTATACTGTCAGTTCATACAGGATTACACAAATTAGACAAACAAGATTAAATGTTTCAGAGTTTATATTTACTAAAAATAAGCTATAACTCCACGGATTGAGCATGGGTATCCTATCTCTGATGAAGGTCTAAGTAGACAAGAAACTAGTCAGAGCAACCCCTTATCCTATGTCTACAGAGAGACAAAAATTTGTGGTATAGCATCTTTTGTTTACTTTTCCCGGAGAGGTTAAATTGAATTTTTATCAAAAAGGTTTACCTTATATAACATTTCAAATTATCTAAAAGCTTTGTATTGTGGTTTATTAATTAATTAATATATATATATATCATATATACTATATGTGTATATATATATATAATATGTGTGTGTACATATATATATATATAATAAATATATATATATATATAAACATACATATGTATATACATCTATGCATGTATTTCTACACCCATATATAAATATTTGTGTATATATGATGTATATGCTGTATAATATATATTATATATATATATGTACATTTATGTATATATCATAAATATTATATATGCATACAAATTATATATATATACAAGTATATAATTATATATTTTTGGATTTACAAATATGTGTGTGTGTGCATATATACATATATACACATGCGTACATATATATATACATAACTGAAGATAAAACAGTGAGAAAAAATATAATAATACTGACAAACTCAAAACAATTTCCTAATAATTAGCAAACAAAATCAAGCTACAATATTAAAAATAAAATAAAATATCAAATAAACAAATGCAAATATAAACGCCATATTTATGAGAAACACACATACGAAAACTTAGAACAAACACATTGATATATGTAGAGGAAAAGTTGAGAGAGAGAGAGAGAGAGAGAGAAAACAAAAAATAAATTTAAATTATTTGTATGATATTCAATAAAACAAATAGGATATAAAAGAAACAAATATAATTCTAAAATTAGGAAAATAATTCTATAAGAAAAAACAAGAACTGATTCGATTTTCAAATATTGCAAATTGCTAATCTTTGGATTCTAATTATGTCTCCATGGAACGAGCATTTTAAATTAGTTATTGCTTTATTCAAGTCTTTATTTAGTAAAGTTAAACTGACAAATAATTATGTTTTATATATTCGTTTTATTTTTTGTAGTTTTGATAATTATTGTAGTTTGTTTATATGCATGTATGTGTGTATGTGTGTGTGTTTTCTGAAGTTTCTCGTTAAGATTAATTAATATTGTAAATGGAATCCATACTCTTCAAAATTAAAGGAATACGTATATTTAGATACCTATATCAACATGCATATGTACACGCATACATATCAATACATATATATATTAGCATAGACACATTCATAAATACACATACGTATGTACATACATTCATACACGTACATGCATACATATATATATATATATATATATATATATATATATATATATATATATATATATATATACACATGCATAGGCACATACATCTGTATGCATATATATATATTCAAATATACTTATATCTATATGCTGGTTTCTATATCTATTTATCTATCTGTCTAGCTATCTATCTGTCTATCTATCTATCTATACTGGTTTCTATATCTATTTATCTATCTGTCTTTCTGCTCACGCACAAGTACACATATAACTATGTGTGCATTGCATCTTATAACAGAAACCGCTGTAAGCTGATGAAGTTCCTAGCACAATTTCCTATTGCCATGTCACTTAAATGTCTTATTACTGCTCTGTACTCAACTGATGGTGTCTTCTGAATCATATGTACACAGAACTCTACATTAGGTTATTATTTCTATGCCTAAGTAAAATGATAAAATATAAATAAAGATATGTGTATATATAAGTATGTATGTATGTAACCTGTGCAGTAGATATCCATATATGGCTGATTTGTTAAGAAGTTCACTTCCCAACTAAGTGGTTCCCAGTTCAATTTTCCTATGCAATACCTTGGGTAAGTGCTGACAACAAAAAGCCTAAGCTGAAATCAGGCACTGTCTGTTGAGTGGATATAATAAGCAATAATTTAAAAGCTATGCTTATATATATATATATATATATATATATATGTATGTATATATATATTATGTATAATATGTGAGTGTGTTGAATTCAATCTATACACACACACACACACCACACACACATATATATATATATATATTATATATATATATATATATATATTATATATATATATATATATATATATATATATGGTAAAATTCCAAGTTTATTGAAACTGAAGATAGCACTGCATTTAAATTGATGTAATGCTTGCATTGTTCAATTAAATAGACCCACCTGAAACGGTCATATTGCATTAATACTTGACATCCTGTTACTTATTTTGTTTTAATTCACCTTACTTTGAGGTGTGTGGATAATACCGGAGTGACCTAGTGCCTCAACCTTAGATACTCGTTGCTGTGGCTAATCACGAACTGGAACTTTGCTGAGAGCTAATACAGTATTCACCTGGATAATACATTTCTCCGAACGCACTTATATGTATATATATATATAATATATATATATATATATAATATATAATATAATATATATATATATATGTATATATATATATATACTTAACTTATAAATAACGGCAAGCAAAAAAATTTCTAATGCCAAATATGCCGAAATTGAACATATTGCCCATAACCATATAATTTTTCACAATACGCACGCTACTCGAAAAAAGCAGACAGAATAACTGACGAAGGGAGGGTTCTTACGAACTAACCCTGAAATCGGTCCGATATGGTAATAATGGAATTTTTGGGAAATTTCTGTCGGCTTTTTTTCGAGTAGCGTACGTATTGTGAAAAATTATATAGCTATGGACAATATGTTCAATTTCGGCATATATGGCATTAGAAATTTTTTCGCTTTCCCTTATTTATAAGTTGTTTATAATTTTAACCTTTAAAGGTATTTTTTAATATGCTGGCCATTTATAAATTTTTTTTTCGTAAAAATGTTATCCTACATTAAATATATATATATATATATATATATATTATATATATATATATATATATATATATATATATATATATATATAAGATATATACCAGAGTAAGCACATAAACGTGAAACAAGGTGGAAAAAAGAGTACTCGAATACCGGAGGTAGAGTAGTATGCTTTATTAATAAAGCTACATTGTGATGTTTTTGTAGTTTTTATACTAAAGTACATGTGTGTGTGTGTATGTAATATATATGTATGTATATATGCATGTATGTATGTATGTGTATATATATATATATATATATATATATATATACACGTATATATATAAATGATAAATTAAATAGAGAGAGATTCAGCTGACATTCAAATAATTTATTTATATTATAATATAACATATATACTATGAATATAATATAATGTAAGATAACAAAAAAAATCACTGAAGTACCAAAAGAGCCAACAATTTGTTTTGACTTATATACATTATTGAATTTATAAACAATTCAATTCAGTTATAAGTCTCATCAGAGCTTTTGTTTAAAGATAGATGAAATTCCGTGTGAAAGGACAGCTGGTTTGTAAAAACGTTAATTCAAATACCTATGTATTATGAGTGTGTGTGTTAAATTTTCAGCTACACAGAAATTACAATTAAAAAACAACAAAATAATTTAGTAAATAGAATCTACAACTATCGAAATATATTTCTATATATCTTAAAAAAAATATTGATCCAAATTCGTTGAGGTCGAAGACAATCTTTGGTTATCATAATAACTCACAACAACAATATATAGGTATACAAGTATCGGGGTCTTACTTAATCTAGAGACTGTAATAAAACATGTAAATAAAGTTAAATGATAATATACTATTATATTTGTAATATATAACAACTCCTCTCTTTTATTTAAAGTTATTGATATAAAAAATGTTAAGAGTAACTAACAAAATAATTCTTTGTTTAGTTTATCAGAGGGGGAATTCCGTAATAAATATAAAGAGAAACCTAACAAAGATTAATAACTATGCTTATATATATATATATATGTGTGTGTGTGTGTGTGTGTGTGTGTGTGTGTATGAATAAATGAAAGAATGGAGTCGAACGAAGATGTTAACAAAATTCCTTTACTCTCGACACATGTTTCGAAGACAGCATATTTTCATTCTAAAGGAATAAACCGTGCATTGGGCAATCTTCTCATCAGGAAAGAAAGGGAGCCTCTCTCGACAACAAGACAAACAAAAATTTCGATGATTGCCTACATGGTAAACAAAGCGATAATGAGTGTGTTTTTTTTTAAATCCGTTAGAAGAATTGACGTCAAAAATAGATAGTAGGAGGAAGAGAAGGGATAAAGTAATAATAGGTAGGGAACAGTATGTTTGCTGTATGTATGGAAATGTGTGAGTGTGTGCGTGTGTTTGTGTGTGTGTATGTATAACTGCATTTGTGTCTCTGTGTGAGAAAGAGACAGACGTCAAAGATAGATAGTAGGAAGGGAAGGTATAAAGGAATAATAGGTAGGGGACAAGTGGAGAGGGAAGGGTACGTTGATTGAAAGAATGTTCGAAGGCTTAGGAAAGAATTTCTCTATAGCAGTGGGGTGGACGTGAAGCTAATTGTTCAAACCACAGTGACTATCGTTATCATTTATATGAGTAGAAAGTGTGTTTACATTTGTACGATTTTTCTATGAGTCTGCTTACTCGGGGAACCTTGGCGAAAAGAATATGGAAGAGTTCAGAGTTACAAATGTTACAAAATCTCCTGCCCTTATCAAAAGGAAAGGATACAGATAATATGAACCAATCTAACTTGAAAATTATATTGTTGTCTTTAAGACGCCAAACTAATTTACTTAGCACTGTACTATGTCGTTTTTTCCTATCCCTGAATGTTGAATAGTGGTTTGAAATTCTCTTGGATAACTGTGAAGTGGACGCTCCTATATAGAAGAAGACATCGGTACCGGAAGAAATTATACACTGGTAAATGGAATTCTTAATCTTAGAATTACTAGACAAAAATTTAATTCTGTTCGAGACGAAGTTTTTATTGTTATGATTGTTGTTACTATTATTATTAGCGCTAACAACTACACTATTTCTATTATTATTAGTATTATTAATGGTATTATAACCAGCAATACCACCGACAATAATACCGTTATTGTTGTTACCATCAACACTACCATTGTTATTAACACGACTAATACTATTATTAATATTATCATTGTTAACACTTTCGCTGCTACTAATGCTGTTACTATTATTACTATTCCTATTGGAATGATGGGTTGGAATTAGCAAGATTAGCGTTGGAATTCTCGGGTGAAGAATCTTTGTTTAGCAGCTTGGTATTGTGGGAAGATATAATTTGAGAAAGATTCCTAGTGCTAGAGAAATCTATTCTGACCTTGTGGGAATTGATAATAGAATGATATCTAGAATTTCTGGGAAAGTTACTAGCAACGGCTTCACGGAACTGTAAGGGAAGGTTCGATTTAATTTGTTTTCCGAAAGGTATTACAAACCAGATACAGTTTTTTGTGGCCTTTCAATTGTTCTTAGTGTTGTTTGTGATAGTAAGGGGAAAATTTCTGGGTTGGAAATTTGGGGTTGCATGGCTCTTACCTCCCCTAGTCCGTAAAGAATTTATTTTATGTACAGAGTTGCTGGCACTATTAGAATTGAAATCATTATTCCTATTACGAGTATCTTTACTATCTGGAGAAGCAGATGTTGGTTTAGAATGAGCTGGATCGATGTATGACACTTTCTCCTTATAACCGGCTCTTGACAAGGCGGCGTTATAGAAGTCTGCCTTTTGGTTAAAGATGTCGACATTAGCAGATAATTTGGACAGTCTCAGAGATATGTTTTTAACTAAATTATCGGTAATTGGCTTGGCATGATTACTGAAAATGCTGATATGCTTAAGATTAGTGGAAGGTTTATGATAAGGGAAGTATGAGTTATTCTGCAGATTGAGGGTAATGTCCAAGAAGTAGCCTGTGCTCTTAACCACTACGCCTTATGATCAGGTTTTAGGATTCATATACACATACACACACTCATCATCATCATCATCATTGTTTAACATCCATTTTCCATGGTGGCACGGGTTGGACGGTTTGACTAAGGGCTGGTGAGCTAGAAGGCTGCACCAGTCTCCAATCTGATCTGGCAAAGTTTCTACAGCTGGATGCTCTTCCTAATGCCAACCACTCCGAGAGTGTAGTGGGTGCTTTTACGTGCCACTGGCTCGAGGGCCAATCAGGCAGTACTGGCATTGGCCATGCTCAAAGGGTACTTTTTCCATGCCACCTGCACAGGCGCCAATTTGTTGTTTGTTTGTGTGTGTGTGTGTGTTTGTTTGTGAAGGCACAATGCCGTTTCGTTTAGCCTGTTACATTCATGACCAAGAGTCCATTGTCTCTGTTCACAGACTGGCTACAGATTGTATTCTTGTGCAAAGTTCTTCCTTTCACATTACTCCAGTCCACTAAGTCACAATGTATATATATATATATATATCATTACACACACTTGAAACAGCCTTAAAAGAAAATACCAGTGTGTAAAAAATTTTTATATGTGCAAACACAAAACAGAACTAACTGGAATATTTTGAGAAAAAATTTCTCAAAGTGACTTTTGTATTAAAATAAATGGTTTTCTTCACATGATTGGTGGGCCCCTAGACACAGTACTTCAAGCTAATTTGATCTCACCCCTGAACATTGTTACACGGAAAGTGAATATAACTAAAACCATTTACAGAGTTACAAGCCTCTGAGAAACATATTTATGTTCCACTGACATGACATAAATTGCATCCAATAATTTTTTAGACTTGTACAACTCATACAAGACATCACAGTGTAGAATTCTTTAAAAAATGTATTTCTTAACAAGACAGTCTTGACGAATATAATATTCTTGTGTACACCCACTTAGGGACTGCTGCTTACATGAAATTCTGGCAGCTTGCTTATATATAAATTGTTTATTCCTATTAATATATAAATATTTTATCCTTATAAATTGCGTTCTCCCAATACATCTTTTCTTACGTAACACAATATATGTGTTTGTGTGTGGGTGTGTGTGTATGAATGTATGTGTATATATATATATAAATATAAATATATACATATACATATATATATATATATATATATATATATATTATATTACGTACATATATGTTTGTATGTATGCATATATTTTATTTATATATATATATATGCTGGAGTAAGCACATAAATGTGAAACAAGGTGAAAGAGAGTACTCAAATACCAGAGGTAGTGTAATATACTTTATTTAAGAGCAGCAGAAAATCACAAAAACTGTTACTCAGAGTTTCATGTTCCCGTTCGTTGGACAGTTTTGTTTAGAATGACCATTCTAAACAAAACTGTTGACAAACGGAAACGTGAAACTCTGAGTAACAGATTTTGTGATGTTTCTGCTGCTCTAAATAAAGTATATATATATATATATATATATACATACTCTTACTCTTTTACTTGTTTCAGTCATTTGACTGTGGCCATGCTACAGCACCACCTTTTTGGTCGAGCAAATCGACCCCAGGACTTATTCTTTGTAAGCCTAGTACTTATTCTATCGGTCTATTTTGCCAAACCGCTAAGTTACGGGGACGTAAACACACCAGCATTGGTTGTCAACCGATGTTGGGGCGGGGGGACAAACACTGACACACAAACATATACACATACATATATATATATACATATATACGACGGGCTTCTTTCAGTTTCCGTCTACCAAATCCACTCACAAGGCTTTGGTCAACCCAAGGCTGTAGTAGAAGACACTTGCCCAATGTGCCATGCAGTGGGACTCAACCCGGAACCATGTGGTTCGCAAGCAAGCTACTTACCCCACAGCCACTCCTACGCCTATATATATAATATATATACATATATATATATATAAGCAAAGGTACAAAATAGTAGCAGCATTGCTAGACACAAGAGCCCAAAACGACACAGTTAGCCACAAAAAGTATTCATCTTAATAAACTGATGGAAAAGAGGAAGCAAGAAAGCTACGTATCATTGTGAGACCGGCTCACAAGTGAAGAGGCAGGTATATCCGTATCGTCTGATTTCAAACTCTGATGTGCTGCATCTCAGTTCTCGCCTGTGGATGTGATATGGACATGTCTACTTCTTCACTTGTAAACCTATCTCACTATGGTACGTAGCTTTCTCACTTACTCTTTTTCGTCAACTTATTAAGATTCATGGCTGAGTCGTTTTCGACTATTGTTTCTAGCAATGCAAGGTACTCTTTCATACCCTTGCTTATAAATTTGCCTTTAGGTTTAACTTGCTAATGAGCCACCTGCATTATATATATAATATATATATATATATATATATATATATATATATATATATATATATATATATATATATATATATATATATATATATATATATGCTATATATATATACACATATATGCACACACAAACACACTCATGCATGTATCTTTATATTTTTAGGTATGTGTACTTGTGTGTGTACTTGCATCTTGTACTTGAATATTGTTGGAAAAAATTTAAATTGTCATTTCAGTTCATTGTCTATTCATGTGATGAGACAGACAACAAGCAATAATGAGAAATGGAGAGAGGGTTGCGGGAGGCGAAAGCAAAAAAGAAATAAAAGAATATATATAAGGTGTATGTGTATGTGTGGACAGAGAGGGAGAGAGAGGGAGAGGTAGAGAATGACAGAGGGAGAGGTAGAGAATGAGAGAGGGAGAGGAGAGAGATGGCGAGAACGACAGAGAAGGAGAAACAGGAAGTTACGGTTAGGCTAATATGTCCATCAAATCTGTAGCAGAGTCTGATGGAATGGTTTGGAAGTCTTCCAGTTTTTTAAAAGCTGCACAATAAATGTTGGTGTTGTCTGGTAAGAAGCAGTGCAAAAAGGTAGAGAATAACATCATCATCATCATCATCATCATCATCATCATCGTCGTCGTCGTCGTCGTCGTCATCATCATCATCATCATCATCATCATCATCCTCGACATCATCACCTAATGTCCACTTTCCAAGCTGACATGGCTGGAACAGTTGGACAGGGAACCAGTGAGCTGCACTGAGTTCCAGTGTCATCTTTGGTATGGTTTCTATGACTGGATGACTTTGCTAACGCCAACTCTTTTTACAGAGGGTTCTGTGTGCTGTGTTCTTGCCACTGGAGCAAGTGAGGTGATAACGTGACTTGTAAGACAGAAAAAAAAACTGGGAGAGAAAGCAAACAGCAGACCTCTCACTGCTCATGCGAAATATATTGGAGGAGAAGGTGGAGGTGGGTAGCTCTATGCCAGGTATTGATGGAGGGACTCTATGCCAAGTATTGGTGGCAAGCTGGCAGAAACGTTAGCACGCCGGGCGAAATGCGTAGCTGTATTTCGTTCGCTGTTACGTTCTGAGTTCAAATTCCGCCGAAGTCAACTTTGCCTTTCATCCTTTCGGGGTCGATAAATTAAGTACCAGTAATGCACTGGGGTCGATATAATCGACTTAATCCGTTTGTCCGTCCTTGTTTGTTCCCTCTGTGTTTAGCCCCTTGTGGGTAGTAACGAAATAGGTATTGATGGAGGGACAAGCCCAGGTTTCTTGCTATAGGGGAGATACATATGGCTCAAGAAGATAAGGGGAAGGCAGTGATGGATGTGCCAGAGCAAACTCTCAAGGAACGAGAAGGTGAACATAAGATGTGTGTCGTAGATGGAGATGAGAGAGAGTGGATACTTTTGAAAGTGCGTGAGGGGTGAGCAAACAGGTGGAGGTAGAAGTTAATGTAGTGAGTGGGGGTAGGTCTTTAATAGTAATTTGGGTGGTGGGATCCCCAAGCAATGATATGGCAGAAGGAGAAGAGAAGAAGAAGAAGAAGAAGGGGTGGTGACGAGGGGAGGGGAGGAGGACAAGGAGAAGGAGGGGGAGGAGGAGGAGAAGAAGAAGAAGGAGGAGGGGAGGGGAGGAGGAGGAGGAGAAGAAGAAGAAGAAGAAGAAGAAGAAGAAGAAGAAGAAGAAGAAGAAGAAGAAGAAGAAAAGAAGAAATGGAATGTGAAAGACATGTTTAAAAATAAGGAAAGGAGGGGTCAGAGATGGTTATACCAGATAGAAATGCGCATATTAATTATTGAAAGGGCTTATTTTTGTCTAGAATTAAATAAATACTTAATAATTAAAACAAGTGTAAAAGAAACAAAACAAAAAATTACTGGAAAGTTTGTGTTTGTTTAAGTGTGTGCATGTGTGTGTGTGTGTGTGAGTATACATGTGTGTGTGTGTGTGTGTGTCCTTTTCTTGATATCACATTCCAGTTGTGAATAAGCATCACTATCATACAAGCTGTATCATTTGAACGCAATCTTCCTTCAAATCTTGTCCAAAATTGAAGAAAATATTCCGTTGCCTGGAACCAACTAAGAGGTCACAAAAGAAAGTGCATATGACCAAATTTTGTGTGGCTGACAGAAACTTGGAAAAATAATGATAGATATACTATGATAGATCATCATCATCATCATCATCGTCGTCGTTTAACGTCCGCTTTCCATGCTGGCATGGGTTGGACAGTTCGACTGAAGAGTGGTGAGCCAGCAGGCTGCACCAGGCTAAATCCGATCTGGCAAAGTTTCTACAGCTAGATGCCCTTCCTAACGCCAACCACTCTGAAAGTGCAGTGGGTGCTTTTACATGCCACTGGCATGAGGGCCAGTCAGGTGGTTCTGGCAACGACCATGCTCAAAAGATGTTTTTTAAGTACTACCTGCATGGGAGCTAGTCCAGCAGCACTGGCAATGACAACGCTCGAATGTTGCTTTTCATGTGCCACTAGCACATGTTCTGGTAAGGCAATGCTGGCAACAATCATGCTTAAATGGTGCTTTTTTCATGCCACCGGCTTGGGAGCAAATCTATGGCCCAGTCAACGATCATGTTCAGATGTGCTTTTAATGTTCCACTGGCACAAGTGCTTGAAAAATGATGATAAATATACTCTTTCTCTTTTACTCTCTTTTACTTGTTTCAGTCATTTGACTGCAGCCATGCTGGAGCACCGCCTTTAGTTGAGCAAATCGACCCCGGGACTTATTCTTTGTAAGCCCAGTACTTATTCTATCGATCTGTTTTGCCGAACCGCTAAGTAACGGGGACTTAAACACACAAGCAATGCTAGGGGGACAAACACAGACACACAAACATATGCACATATATATATATATATATATATATATACATATATACGACAGGCTTCTTTCAGTTTCCATCTACCAAATCCACTCACAAGGCATTGATCGGCCCGGGGCTATAGCAGAAGACACTTGCCCAAGATGCCACGCAGTGGGACTGAACCCGGAACCATGTGGTTGGTTAGCAAGCTACTCACCACACAGCCACTCCTGCGCCTACTATGAATAAAATTGCAACATCAAACAAGATTATATAGAGATGATGGGCAGACAGTTTTTCAATAACCCAAGGAGACTATTTGGTGCAGAAGCAAATATATACAATACAGAAAACCAATTAAGGAATTCACAAAAACCTGTTTTACCCATCAGTTTGTAGAATAATTAGAAAATGAACAACATGACTGGCAGTAATTTTTCTTGTGTTTTACATTCTGAGTTTGTCATTGATCACACTGGTGCCCAAGTTGCAGCAACGCTGGTGCCAACTATCACACTACCAGTTGATAAACCTTGGCATCAGTGTGTAAACAATCCGTATCGACACTGGTGCCAAGATGAATCATATCAACTCTTGAATTTCTCTTGAATAAGATCGGTTTGTTGTAGAAAGGGGTTTTTGCTCTAGAGAAATGGTAGCTTTCTGTAAAAATAGAATAAAATAAAATAAAGCAAGATAAATCTTGTTCAAAGCTACACCCTAGGAAGGAACCTTCCCGATGCAGATACATAAATCCCCCGGTCCATCCGGGGCCTTAGGCCATCCCTTATTGATATATATATATATAGGCACAGGCATGGCTGTATGGTAAGAAGCTTGCTTCCCAACCACATGGTTCTGAGTTCAGTCCCACTGCATGGCACCTTCTACTATAGCCTTGGGCTGACCAAAGCCTTGTGAGTGATTTAATAGATGGAAGCTGAAAGAATCTCATCGTACATGTATATATATATATATATAAATGTGAATATATTTATATATATGTGTCTGTGTTTGTATCCCCACCATCGCTTGATAACCGATGTTGTGTTTCCGTCCCCATAATGTAGAGGCTCAACAAAAGAGACTGATAGAATTAGTACTAAGGCTTACAAAGAATAAGTCCTGGAGTCAATTTCTTTGACTAAAAAACTTTAAGGCAGTGCTCTAGCATGGCCACAGTCAAGCGACCGAAACAAGTAAAAGAATATATGTAGTTATGTCCTACTAAAACATCTATTTTATTTTTTTATTCTTTTATTTGATTCAGTCATTTGACAGCAACCATGCTGGAGCATCACTTTTAGTCAAGTAAATTGACTCCAGGACTTATTCTTTGTAAGCCTAGTACTTATTCTATCAGTCTCTTTTATCAAACCGCTAAGTTACGGGGATGTAAACACACCAACATCGGTTGTCAAGCGATGGTGAGGGGACAAACACAGACACAAGCACACATACACACACGCACATATATATATATATAGATATATACAATGGGCTTCTTTCAGTTTCCAGCTACCAAATCCACTCACAAGACTTTGGTCGGCCCGAGACCAAAGTAGAAGACACTTGCCAAAGGTGCCATGCTGTAGGACTGAACCCAAAACCATGTGATTGGTAAGCAAGCTACTTACCACACAACCACTTCTGTGCCTAACTATTTATAGAACTATTTTCAAGCATTGCAATTTTATAGTCTTAACCAAATTTCATGCTGGCACCGACAGTACATAAGTGGATGATACCAGCACTTTTACCAGAGAATATTATAATACATCTGATGAAACCTAGATTACAGAATCAGGGACTTAAAAATAAAAGAAAATAAACAGAAACTCTAAAGACAAAATCAAATTTTATTTTTCCTCTTTGAAGTCAATAATTGGTCTAATTAGAGCGAAATATGTTTTTAATCAATAAAATTAATTTTCCCCTGGCATGACAGTATTCTATTTCCTTTTTGATGTCTTATTCCTTTATCTCCGTTTTATTTTATACATCATTGAGTTTTTAACTTTGATTTCTTCACAAATCAAAGAATACAGTTTTCCTGATGTTCACACTCTTATTTTAAACTGAGACACTCAACGCACAGCCAAATATTTACAAGCATCAACCACTTATTCCTCTCCCTACACTTTTCATTGTTCTACACAGAAAGGAACATACTCACACACACACACACACACACACACATGAGTGTGTATATACACACATACATGTGAAAAGAACAAGTTCTCCATACAAATCATTCATCCACTCACTCAGGAGAGATATTGTCAGTTTATTACTACACACATGCAAGCACACAAATACACACACACACACACAAATACACACACTGAAACACAAATATGCATACACACACACACCAAGAGTCATATGTACACATGCATACATACACGTTTACTTTGTTATCAACAATCAACAACTCTATTTCACGCTTCCATCACATTAAATGTTTTTCACACACACACACACACACACTATCGAAAAGATATCACTTCACAAAACCATATACAACATATTAACATATATTTACAACACATATACACTTCCACGTATGTCCTTACACACAGAAACACAGTCACAAATATATATTATGTTTACACACACACACACACACACGCACTCACATATACATATAGACACATATACACTTTAGCAGTTCAATGCCATCAGACTCCTATCACTTGTACAATCTGAGACCATTCATAGAGATACACTGAATACATTTTTCCACTCAAATACACAAAAACTTGCCCTGAAAATAATACTTTTCAAAAATTTTTTACCAATATTTAAATAATAAAAATAGAAATAAAATTCAATAATATCCACTATAAAGGAAGAAAAAAAAACATTTTGTAGGTGAACTATGGCTGTTATGGCTTTAGTACAGACTCGTGAATACGGTGAGTGAGAGAATTTGCAGAAGAGTTAAGTGTGAGATGAAATAGAATAGAAATACATCTCTCATCGACACAAAAAAAAAAAATCAAGTTTTTATTTTATTCCTTTTTAAGTACCTACTTGTCTTTGGAGTATAAACATCTTGTAATTCATTTCAATTTGTTATGAAAATAAAAATCAAAAAACGTTGTTGTAATTCAGTTCTACTGATGCCAAATTGACTTCATTTAGTTCTCTTGTGATGTATTTTCATTATTGTATTTGTTTGAGAGACAGGATTGATAATTTAGTGGTTTACAATATTAATTTCATTTGATTCCAACCCTAAGTGGGTCTTCCTTTTGTCCTGGGGTATAAAATTTCATATTTTATAGGGTTCATATTTAAATTAAAATTTTCCATTTTCTGTAAAAAATATTCAGAATGTAAGTTAGCAGCCATAATGTTTTAAAGTGTCTTCAATACTAGTAAGGATGAAGGAGGAAGATGTCCTCTAAGCAGATGTTTGGCTTAAATGCTTGTAATAGCAAGGAATGCACTGAAAGAACTCAAGGTACTAGGTCTAGCTATCCATCCATCTTCTTTGCTCATTATTCCTGGGATTGTCATGGGGGTAGAGGCCTCAGGCACCTCCTCTATAGGAACCTTTCAGAAGAAATGGTCATTAGACTTTCTGACTGCATTCCCAAGTCTAACAAAATGTGACTCTGGGGATTAACAAGCCATCTTTCCCTTGGACTACCCATAGGTCTCCTGCCAGTTGGCTTGGCTTGAAGAATTTATCTTGTGATTCTCTCCTGTAACATTTCAATCACATGTCAGAGTTCTTCGTTTTGAAACCAAATGAGTTTTACATTGATGGGATTAAAAAGCTTGTAAATAGATGGAAGGAAGTCATAGATAATCAGGGAAAGTACACTGATGTTTAAATTTCAATTAAATATAACATTTGATCACTTGTTTTCTTTATTCAAAATTCGGACAGATCTTATGGGATGACCTGATATTTACCAACAAATTGTCTTCTGGTCTGCAATGTTCTAAATCGTCATTGTTTTGCATCTGATTTTCCATTGTAGTCGGAGTTGGATGGTGTTTGTTGGGGCAGTATTTCACAGTCAGATGCTCTTCATGACACAAACCCTTATAGTTACGTTGTAGAACATGTAGGGATATTTGTTTTCCTATTTTAAATCTGAGTTACACATGGTAATAATAATAATACATCCTTAAGATATTGAGGTGTGATTGGAAAGCAGTTTGTCTTCCATTTCTAGCAGAATGGTAGCATAAAGAATTCTTTATGATGAGATATTCAACCATTCTCACTTGTTTCTGATGTTTCAATAGTAAAAAAAAAATGATTTCAACTTTGGTGGAATTACTGTTTTTAATATTAAAGCCTGAATGTGTAAATAACTCTTTTACTCACTCCAGCCATGCAGCTGTTGTCATGCTGGAGTGCCACGAATAGAGTATTTAAATGATATATAAATGTTTAAAAAAGAAACATTTGAACCATGCAGTTGAGAAATATGTAAAGTGATGTACATAAATAAAAGCAAAAAGGAAAGACATTGTATTACTTTATATTTATTGTTTAATGATTTTATAATATTTCGGGAAAAATTCCCCTTATCAAGTATAAGAAAGAAAATTATCAAAGAAGTAAAGGCTATTTGTCAACATAATGTGTCTGTTCCGAAAGGCATGATGTTGCTGTTGTTTTTGTCCCCAAGAAACATCCTTTCTAGCTGGCTATGCAGCACACTATCTGTGTCCTTATATTTTTGAACATCTGTGGACTAGTTTCTGAGTTATTGCTCTTTATCAACACAGAATGGCTGCTTTGTCCAGATGGCATTGCTGAACTCACCGTTCAAACATATAAGTTTTCAAAGAGACACACAGCCACTGATCAAAAAACAGAAATATTATTATTTCTATATCTCTTAAAGAGAGATATTCAGTAAGGGTTTTTTTTAAAGTAAAGACTATTTGCCAACATAATGTTGCTGTCCCAAAAGGGACGATATTACTGTTGTTTTAGCCCCAAGAAACATCGTTTCTAGCTTGCTATACGACACACCATCTGTGCCCTTATACAACAATAACATCATCCTTTTTGTGACAGCCACATTATGTTGGCAAATAGCTTTTACTTTAAAGAACTGTCACTGAATGTCTCTCTTTGAGAGATTTGAAATAATAATGTTTCTATTATGAAAGGGTCCACAGAAAATTGTTTAGAGAAAGAGTTTTTGTGAGCAATCTGGCACAGCTTGATACTAAAAGAAATCCCAAAGTGAGTTGACAGCTGCTAATATGATAGCAGTAGTGTATTGCACTTAACTAAAGGCATTCCTCACTCATGGAATGAGTCATTAATCAAGCTAAGAGACCTTACATATAAAAACAGAATCCTGTATATTTGCTTTAATAAATATTAAGGTATTGTCATTGATATTCTTCCATCTTCCGATTACAATATGGTATGAAAGACATTGAGATCTGTTCTTAATCATAAATGAAAGTTTCTCAATGTGATTATGTACATATTCAATATAATACATCAATGAATCTATCAATTTATAATCTCAAATTTTATTTAACAAGGCAAAGTGTGAAAATTAATTTCAAAGCAATTATATAATATTGGCTACAGGTTTAATTGCTAGATACTAAGCATAAGGCAGTACGCTTCATGAATGGGATATTTCAATGTAATTAGCTTCATTTGAGCATATAATTAAATATAGATATATGTCAGGTTAATGAAGTTGTCGTTTCTTTAATCATTTGGAGAAAAGACTTTAAATAGATTTGATGCTCATTGTTTTATACACATATATACTCATACACATGCATATACATATGTCTGTTAGTGTGTACGTGTATATATATATATATACACACGTGTGTATGTAGGCATATATATATAAATATATATCTATTCATATATACATACACACATATGTGTATATATATATACATATTTATATATATATACATAAATATATCTCTGTGCATGTATACACACAATCATGCATGTACATATATTCGTGTGAGTGTATGTAAATATTTGCGTGTATATCATATGCATATGTATATATGTTTATCTTTATACATATATTTATATGCATACATACACACACACACACAAACATGCATATTTCTCTCTATATGTGTGTGTGGGTGGTGTAGACCTGCACATATAAATACCATATTGCCATTAATACAGGTGCCAGCATGGTATATGAGTAGACATAGCCGTGTGGTTAAGAGGTTTGCTCACAATCATTTGGTCTCTGGTTCCATCCTGCTACTTGGTAACTTGGCAACAAAGTATCTAATATAACACTCTTAAGCTGTTACATAGCTTGTGAGACCTTGTAGTAGATGAAATGCACTTCTTAGGGAGCCTCTGTAATACATGCATATGTATATATATACATACACACATATATGTGTGTGTGTGTGTGTATGTATGTGTGTATATATATATATATATATATATATATATAAATGGAGAGTTTACGAAAAAAAACAAAAGATGAAGACAGGTTGTGTACAAAACAAACAGATGTATTAGTATAATGCTCAGGAATAGAAAAAGTCTTTTATATTTCGAGCCTATGCTCTTCTACAGAAAGGGACACAGAAAAGACAAGGAGAGAAAATATATATACATATATATATATATATAATATATATATATATATATATATATATAAATATATATATATACGTATATTGTTTTGAATTTGTGTGAATGTGTATAGAATAATATTTTGTTGAATAAAGTTAAAACATAGTCTGGTTTTCACGTTTTTTTATTATGGTATTGTAACATCACAGTGTACTGATCACATTTCAAATGTGTTTAACTGATTGTCGAGTTCTTGACAATTTTATTACCTCTTTTAACTGTCAGTTAAACACATTCAAAATCTGATCAGTACATAGTGGTTGAAAGTGCTAATTTTGTTAAAATACTTATATAAAAAGTCATGAAAACCAGACAGGTGTGTAAAAAACAAATAGGTGTATTAGTTTAATGCACAGGAAGGTGAGAAAGTCTTTTACATTTCGAGCCTACACTCTTCAACAAAAAAGAACACGAGAAAATAAACAGAGGTACACACACACACACACACACATATATATTTGTTGTACTTGAGAAGAAGACCCATCAAGCTGAACAAAATTGCAGTCGTGACAGATATTGGAGTCACACAAATGGCACCCATGCTGGTGGCATGTAAAAACACCCATCACACTCTCAGAGTGGTTGGTATTAGGAAGAGCATCAAGCCATAGAAAACCATGCCAAATCATACTGGAGTCTAGTGCAACCTTCCAGCTTACCTGCCCTGGTCAAACCATTCAACCCATGTCAGCATGGACACCAGACATTAAATGATGACGATGACGATGATGATGATGATGATGATGATGATGATGATATGTATGTATTTATTTGTGTGTCTGTGTTTGTCCTTGCACCATCGCTTGACAACCGATATCAGTATGTTTACATACCCATAACCTAGTAGTTTGGCAAAAGAGACCGATAGAATAAGTAATAGGCATACAAAGAATAAGCCCTGGGGTCGACTTCTTTGATTAAAGGTGGTGCTCCAGCATGGCTACAGTCAAATGGCTGAAACAAGTAAACGAATATATATGTATGTATGTGTATACACACACACACACATTGATTTCTTGCAGTTTGGTTGACCACATCCACTCACAAGTCTTTTACTATAACCAAGAGCTATTTTAGTAAGATATGGTAATGCAGGAAACTTGTCGAATCCTGTGTTGTTCAGTCAGAGCTGACCTGGAACTAAAGAACAATGCCAATAACACCAGCAAGAACCACATAGAATCTTGCTCAGTCTTATAATACATTCTGAATTAAAAACATATTGCATTCAAATGGAAGAACTGCCCACCCCTACTGAATATCGTAGTTTGAATAATTAACCCAAGTTTAACTAATAAGATTATCTCATTTATTTTTCAATTAATAATAATAAATAAATAAAAATAACAATAAAATAAAGTGAATTGAGTTTAACTTGAAAGAATATAGTGACGTTTGGAATTCTAAATTATTTCCAACTCTAAAAAACTATTCACGAAGACTAAGAATATTGATTTGCAGAGACTTTGGTAGTTGTTCTTGCTGCTGTTGCTGCTGTTGCTGCTGCTGCTGTTGCTGCTGCTGCTGTTGCTGCTGCTGCTGCTGTTGCTGCTGTTGCTGCTGCTGCTGTTGCTGCTGCTGCTGTTGCTGCTGCTGCTGCTGTTGCTGCTGCTGCTGCTGTTCTGAAAGAGCATTCTCTTTCCTTGTCTTTCTTCGAAGAATTTGCCGTTAAATGAGTTATTGCTTTATTTTGTTATTCAATTATTCATTATTACTTTATTTATTAATTGTTATTGCTGTTGTTGTCATTGTTATATTATTATTATTATTATTATTATTATTATTATTATTATCATTATTATTATTATTATTATTATTATCATTATTATTATTAATATCATCATCATCATTATTATTATTGTTATTGTTATTATTATTACTCTCATAATCATCATCATCATCATCATCATCATCATCATTATCATTATCATCATCATTATTATTATTATTATTATTATTTGTATATATTCTATATTTTGGATGAGAATTGGTATTAATCAAATGATTGAAAATAATTTACTGGAGATGATAAAATGCAATATTAAAATATGTAACAACAACAACAACAAAAATGACAACAACAACAGCAGCAGCAACAACAACAACAGCATTAGTGCTGCTGTTTGGTAGAGTCTGAAAATAGAAGTAAAATATTTATTTCAGGTAAAAATTCTCCTTCTTTCACTCCTCTTTCAGCCTGTTCATATTTACCAATATTCTATGAGCTTCCTGCTGTTTCCTCAGTTACCAAGTTCTCTCTTGCAAAATATAAAGGTTTCTTCTACTCAGTGTGTTCTCAGTCATTTCTAGTTTGCCTGAAGATGAAGGAAATTTAAAGGAATGGTAATATTATGGCTGACAGAATTTTGAGACTCTCAGAATTTCATCAAGCTTTTGGCAATCTGAATCCCTGACCTGGTTTTGAATGCTTCATCAAATCAGTTCTAATGATTTATCATGCTACTTTCCTTTAGAAATACATGCTCACACACACACACACACACACACACACACACACACACACACACACAACACACACACACACACACACACACACACAAACACATATGCACAGATATGCATATACTAGCACATGCTGGCATATAGACATACACGTACACATGTGTGCACTCATGCATACACATATAAGCCCATATTCACACATATGCATGTACAAACATGTTCACACACTCTCACACATGCATATACACCTGTGCACACATCTGTACACGCATACACATACACACAGAAACACACACATATATGCACACACCTGTAAACAATAGTAGCTGATATAAATGTTGGCTGGTCAGTCGGTCGGTTGGTTAGTTGGTCAGTTGGTTGGTTGGTCGGTTGGTTGGCTGGTTGGTTGGTTGGTTGATTGGTTGGTTGGCTTCATGAATTCTCCAATCATGCTTTATATCACTTCTGGAGACATACAGAGAAAATGAACATAAGGAAAGCAGAATGTGTGCACATACAAGGTTTGGTGGCTGGCAATGATAACTTTCTGAAAATGCATAGTTTTCAATGAAATTTTACTGAGATAGGCTTTTGATGGAGTAAATTGTGATTCTACTGATAGAATTTAGAAACATTTTTATTTTGTTTGTTTCTCATAAAAAGTACAAATTTGTAGCAGAGAGTTAGTCGATCACATTGACCCCTGTACACGGCTTGTAGGAATGAAAGGCAAAGATGACCCCAGCAGAATTTGAATTTAGCATGTAACAACTCAGAAAAAAACACCACTAAGCATTTTGTCCAGCCTGCTAATGGTTATGTCAACTTGAAAACTAGAATATATTTAAAGTGATAGTATGTTATCAACTTAATGTGACAGTCCCATGAAAGGGAAGAATGCTACTGTTATTTAGCCTTAGGAAACACTGCCTGTTAGACTTGACATATTTCTTGTGTCCTTATGTTTTCATATTGAAGATAAGCATCTCCACCCAGCAAAGCCCGCACTCAGAGACTAGTTTCAGAGTTATTGCTCATGATCAGTCTGGAGTAGCATGGCTTGCTAGCTATTGATGTTCATCCGTCTTTGCTGGGTGAAGATGCTTACCTTCACTTTGAAAACATAAGGACACAGGAAATGTGTCAACTCCAACAGGAAACGGTGCTTCCTTGGGCTAAATAACAGTAGCATTCTTCCCTTTCATGGGACTGTCACATTAAGTTGACAACATACCATCACTTTATTGTGCTGCTACTGCATAAATCTCTCTGAGAGCTTTAGAAATATATTATTCCTAGAATATATTTCTGCAGATATATAAATGAGAAATATCTTTAATCCAATTTTATGTTAAGCTAATAAAATTATTCTTTTAAAAATTAGTATTCTTTTCAGTATTTTGTATAAGTACCAAGAAATTTGATAAAAAGTTGTGTATGTAAGTAGGTAGGTAGGTATGCATGTATGTATATACATATAAGGATATTATTGTTTACAATATTGTAAACAATAATATCAAGTGGCATAGCTTGCATAAAAAATACCATGAGGTAAGAAATTATTAATTATACACACACACACACACACACAACTCTCTCTACTCTTACTCTATCTCCTTCTCCACTTTCACTCTCTCTCTTTCTGCCCTTGCTTGCCTCCCTTGTACCTTTCTCTTTTCTCTCTGTTGCCATTTCTTTCTATATTTTTCTCCCCTCTCTCACTCTGTTTCTTCAATCCCTCTGCTCTTTCGTTCTCTCTCTCTCTCCCATCCTTTCCCTCTCTCAATACTTCTTCCCTACCACATGACCAGTGTCCGGTGGAAGATGGTGTTGTTCTTTTTCGCCCTGCCTTTGACCAGACTGATCATGCTGGTCTGGGCTCCTGCTACGTCCATTAGGACTTACTCCATTTCACCCTGTGCAACCCCACTAAGTTCATTCAATAGCTGAAAAGCTCTTCTTGTTGTATGTGTGGTATATATATAATTATTATAGTTTTTCTTCTGTTGTATACAGCCATTAGGCTCCATGCTGTTATATATAAATAAATCTTCGTCTGTTGTATTTATACAATGTCTTGTTTGTTTCTGTCTTAGTATATATTCACTAGTTTTTCCCCAGTAGCTTAATAACAGCATTCACACCTCCCAAATTGAGTGGTCTCAATGGCAATGGCATGAAACCACTATGATATTTTGGAGCATTGACTGACGAGGAAAACTCATTTGTGAATATTCCGTGTATTGTGTCTTTGTCTAAATTTCCCATCCATTAAATTTTCATCTAGTTTCCCATTTGCTCTGCTTTCATCTAACTTTTTCTGCTTGTGGTGTTCTTTCTGTTCAACCCTTGATATATATATATATTTATATATGTAAACAATAACACAGACGGGTTGCAGTTTACAACAGCTGTTTCAGACATGTTCTTAATTGATGAACAAAAGTGTTACATCATGCAAAAAATTTTTTTTCTTCAGGTGAATAAAGAGTAAATTTAACAATTTAACAAAAGC
>NC_043009.1:31854362-31861862 GCF_006345805.1 Octopus sinensis | reverse complement strand
CCAGTCAATCCATGCCAGCATAGAAAAGTACTTTAAATAAAGGTGATGATAATGCTAATGATGATAACGACAATGATGACAACGATGACGATGACGATGACGATGATTTCGACAACAACGACAATGACGATGATGTTAGTGTGATATACCTTCACAGAGACCTATGGAAACCCTACACTATGCATGCACACAAGTACACACATATGCTCATTGACTGTGCCTGCATTTAGAATTAATAAATCTATATTCATGAACCAGTTTCATTATTTTACAATTCCTTACCATCGTTCAACTGTTTGGTTGTGTTTCTAGCTTTAAATACTTACAAAGTCAGATGAAACTCTCTTTCTATGTATATATGTCTATTTATGCTTTTAAAGTACATAACCTGATAAACATCAATCAGTGTACAATGTGTAAAGCAATGCTTTTGTTTCATATATATATATATATATAGATTGATAGATAGATAAATAGATATAAATATAGGTTGACAAACAGGTAAAAATATATATATATATATATACACATATATATAGATATATATATATATATTTATTATATATATATATATATATAT
Organism: Octopus sinensis; assembly: GCF_006345805.1. NCBI lineage: Eukaryota > Metazoa > Mollusca > Cephalopoda > Octopoda > Octopodidae > Octopus > Octopus sinensis. Next base: position 31,861,282 of record NC_043009.1, on the reverse strand, counting down.
ATATATATACACATATATATATAGATATATAATATATATATTTATATATATATATATATATATAATATATATATATATATTTATATATGAACATATATATATATATATATATATATATATATATATATTCATATATATAATATATAAAGATTGCTAGATAGATAGATAGATATAAAGATAGATTGATAAACAGATAAGATGTATATATATATTTATTTATATATTATAAAGATTGCTTGATAGATAAATAGATATAAAGATAGACTGATAAACAGATTATATATATATATATATATATATATATATATATATATAGATAGATAGATAGATAGATAGATAGATAGATAATAGATAGATCAATAGATAGATAGATCAATAGATAGATATACATTAGTACACCAACGCATATTGATACATATAACACACATATATACGGTATGTATATATGTTTGTTGGTATATAAGCTGATATATGTGTCTGTAAGAATTCATATGTGTGGATGTATATGCACATTTATGTTTGTGCGTGAGTGTGTGCCTGTAAATGTAAGCATATACATATGGCATTTCAAAGACAATGGTTTCTTTAATTACAGAATCAGATCAGACACCAAATCTTCAATGAATACTGTAACTGTTTTGATATTTCAAACATATCCGATATGGCACATCCTTCCAAGTACACTCCACTCTTTGAACTGCTTGTACTACTATTTCTCATTTCTGAATGTCACTAATGTCCTTGTTTTATTCTATTACAGAATAGAATGGTTTTTTGATTTACTTAGTTCTAAATGATCAAAGAACTGCATCTTCAAGACAATAAAGAATAAGATGGTACTTTGGAATAATTATTACTTTCTATCAGACAAAATTCTAATGGATTGAAAGCACTGTTATGGATCAACAAATTTTGTTCCAGGTGAGTGATTCTTCAGATTAACTGATTGACTTGTAAGTGGAATTTGGTAATCAGAAACTGTATCCAGAAACAGGCGATACATTAAATTTACCTCTGGATGTGTGTGTATGTGTGTGTGTGTGTGTGTGTGTGTGTGTGTGTGTGTGTGTGTGTGTGTTGTGTGTGCTTGTGTCTATATGCATTTATGTATTTATATCCTCATTCTCATCCTTTTACCATCAACTTACCATATTTGCATGGGTTGGACAGATTGTCCAGGGCCTGATACTCTTCCTGTTGCCAAACCTTACCTGTTTCCAAGTGAGATAATATTTTCCCTTGGCTGGAAATGTTGTCATAGAAGATGCATGACAGAAGCACTATACATAACGATTGTGTGATGCCAAACCACGGAGATACAAAGACACACACACAAAACACAAATACACACGCACACACACAACTATGTACAGACACATACACACTCACACACACATACACAGACACACACACACACATATACATGTTAAAATTGTTTCAGTTTCTGCCTGCCTAACTCAATCACATGGCTTTGGTTAGCTTTGTACTATGTTAGAAGATACTTGCTCAAGATGTCCATGCAGTGGGATTAAACCAGAAATGATGTGGTTGGGAAGTGAACTTCTTACCCCCCCCCCACACACATTGCCATCTTCATAATTTTACATTTGTTGTTTCATGCTTGCATGGGTTGGATAGGTCTTCCAATATCTCTTGCGTGTCTTTTACATTACTTGATGTCCATCCTCTCACCAACCACTTTACATCATAAACTCATCATTTCTCTATTTTCTTTCTGAATTCACATTTATTATTAATTTTTTTCTTCTCCAATCAATCATACACACGTCGTTATCTCCACCAAGTTGAGACACATTCTATATTACAACACCTGTACTAAGTCCTACTTCTACAATTAATTACACTGCAGAAAGAAAGCAACTATCAACTTGAGAACTTAGATACCACTAAAAGGACTCGGTCCTTCTGTTTTGCTCTTCCGCTCACATTTTTTATATTATAGACTGTCAGATGCTAGCTTTCCTATAATTCAATGCATAGTAAAAAAAAAGAAAGTACTATATCCGACTGAAGTAATGTAACATCAGAGTGGGAAGCAAGCAGACAGTAACCATTTCTCATCTCAGTGGAAGAAATAAATAAATAATGGCATATAGTAAAAGACAAAAAAAACTTTTATTTCTAATAAATTTTGGTTCTGCAAGAAGAAATGAAGCTGCTACAAAATAAAGATGTATGAGTCTATGTCTTTCTTCTTACTTTCTCACTCTCCTATTCTTTCCCTCTCCTTTCCCCCCTCTCACTCTCTGTATTTATGTGCGTGTGTGTGTGTGTGTGTGTGTGTGTGTGTGTGTGTTTGAGTGTATGTGTGTGTATATATATATGTATATATATATATATATGTGTGTGTGTGTGTGTGTGTGTGTGTATATGTATGTGTATATATATATATATATATATGTGTGTGTGTGTATGTGTGTGTGTGTGTGTGTGTGTGTATGTATGTATATATATATATCCTTACACACATACATGCACATACATATATATATATACATACATTTATGTACCATTACACATTTGCATACATAGTGTGTATATATGTTCATTTAACCCTTGCTAGCATAGGGGTATGTATGTAAAATGAATGACTGAATGTACACATACACACAGACACAAACACACATGGACACACAAAAGCACTGTATACATATACCTACTCACACACGTATACACGTGTATGTGTGTGTGTGTTTATGCTTACACATGTAGATAGATAGACAGATAGACAGACCAAATTATGTTGAAATGAGGTAATACGAAACTTTAAGAAAAATTTCAGTAGCCTCTAATGATATTAGTAATTTTAATTATGCATGCTTACTGCCAAATCCCATTTGGTCAGCTGCATTAGCAAATGTTTCAAATATCATTTTGACGGGTTGTGTACTGACTTCAGTCGGCATATTCGTAACGTTTGTAGAGGAATTGTATTTCTCAGAGTTAACGGTGAGCTAATTTTTTTGACCACATCTCTACACACAAGATCTTTTGTTCTTTGCATGCACAGCCGGGGTAGGCCCACTTAATGGTCATATTTCCACCTGGAACTTCTTTTCTTAACACTTTTATGAAGGGTTACAAATATCAAGTCAAATATTGTAAGGATGACATTTCCATATCTTTATATTTAATATATATATATATAAGTGTATGTGTGTGAAAGCACAGGGGTCAGTGGTTAGAGCATCGAGCTTACGATCGTAAGGTTGTGAGTTCAATTCCCAGACCGGGCTGCATGTTGTGTTCTTGAACAAGATACTTTATTTCATGTTGCTCCAGTTCACTCAGCTGTAGAAATGAGTTGTGACATCACTGGTGCCAATTTGTATCAGCCTTTGATTTTCCCTTGGCTAACATCAGTGGTGTGGAGAGGGGAGGCTGCTATTCATGGGTGACTGCCAGCCTTCCATAAACTACCTTGCCTGGACTTGTGCCTCGGAAGGTAACTTTCTAGGTGCAATCCCATGGTCATTTGTGACTGAAGGGAGTCTCCGTATATATATATATACATATATATATATATATATATATATATATATATATATATATATATGGCAGGCATGTGCCATCAGTAATTACACAGGGTAGGTAGTTGGTGATGTTTATGAAGTAAAACACACAAAAAATAAGCAAAAACCGGCACCTGACTAAGTTGCAGGCAGATTACTTTTGCCTTTATAATGCATAAAGAAAATACTGTAGGAATGTACACAGCAGTACAATGAGTAGCTTTTCATACTGAGATTGAAAAGCAGGGGAAAATTATGCCTACCTAATATACAAAAAAATAAAATATTTTGTATTTTATGCAGAGCAATCAGAGTAACCTTTATAATTTAATTGAATTAGGTGCATATTTTGCCATAAAAGGAATATGTTGCTATGGCTCTATTTTCTTTAAGGTAGGCATTGCCTACTTACCTACCCAGGTGGCACGTCTCTGATACACACACTCAGTAAAATAGTTGGTGTTAGAAAGGGCACCCAACCATAGAAACCAAGCCAAATCATACTGGAACTTGGTGCAACTCTTCCGCTCACCAGCTCTGATCAAACCATCCAACTGATACCAGATGATGATGATGATGATGATGTGTACCTTTTGTATGAATATGTATTGTGTGTAGAATATCACCAGAAGCAGAGAATCACCTTCTGTTCAAAATACCCAAGTTTACCGACAGGTTCTGGAAGCTGACCCTTGCTTAACTACCGCCTGTGCACATTAAGATTGCAGAAAAATATCTCCCTTGGATTAGTACTTGTTCTGACCCCTGACTCAATTCCTGCACTTCCAATGCTTCATCAACCAAGAGGAGGTGGAAGATTCAGAGAAGGAGTTCCTTGCCTCAAAGAGCAAGAACTGGTATCAGAATGGGGACAAAGAACTGGCAGAAAAGGTGGCTTCAAATGGTGCAATGAGATGGCCTCTACTTTATATGCTAGGTTGGCTTTGTCGTAGATTGACGAATAAGTCAAATAAATTATCAAAACACAATATTTATATATTTATATATAGACGCCCTTTTTACACATTAACTAATTTCAGTCACTGGACATTCGCTAGGCAAATATTTATATACACACCACACTTATAGATATATGTGTGTATATATATATATATATATATGTATATCTATATATATATATACATATATATATATATATATATACATACACACACACACAGATATATATATATACATATATATTTACACACACAAATATATATATATGAAAACATATGTGTGTGTGTGTGTACATGCTACAGAGATAGATATAGAGATGTAAATATGTGTGCATATATTCCCTACAGGCTTCTGCACAGTTTCCATCAAGAAAATTTTGCTCAGGAACTGTTGGTCAACCTGTGACTTCAGTAGAAGATAGTTGTTCATGGATATGCATGTGGGCATGTGTGTGTGTGCATGCACACATGCAGAAACTCATGTAAACACACATACATCCATCCCATATATTTTTCTATCTACATGTATACATGTGTGTGTGTGTGTATGTGTGTGTGTGTGTGTGTGTATAATATATGCGTATGTACAAAAATAGATTAGGTGATTAGATAGATACAAATAGAGAGCAAGAAAGAGAAAGAGGCAGAGAGAAAAATGGGTGATAAACAAATAGATAATATATAAATATGTAGATAAAAAGAGAAAGGGTAAAAGATAGGAGAGAAAGAAAGAGAGTGCAATGCAAGTAAATCTATGCAGACAGTCAGTCTAACAGAATTGCTTCATAGTCAGTGCATCGTTAATCGTTTAGAAAACTCGTTCCTTGCAACAGTTTTTTATTCTCCCAAATTATCATTTGACCATAGATATCAGGTTAATCTGGTTTATTCTACAACAATAGACATTTACTCACTTTCTACGAGACTCCTATGCAAATGTGGCTTGGAATATCATTCCGGTCATCTTTTATCTCTTTCTTCTTCACTTCACTTTACAAATGTGTTGCTCCATTATGGCCGTTGCCATCATGGCTAAGGTAAATCAAAGACAAAGGATTGATTTTCTTTTTTAAAACCAAGGCATAATGTTCTTTCGTTGTTGTAATTGTTGTTTGCGTTGTTTAGTCCCAGATAAAACCTTAATCAAACAGATCTATGCTCAAAGAAATTTCTGCCATGGCTCTTTTAGAGACATCTAGGCCTACACTGAAACAACATATTTCTGGAATTGTTAGGTTGTTGGATAGAAAGCCATACAGTATTTGTACTAAGACTTTCTGGTCTGAGTTCAAATCATACCTTGGGAGGTTAAATTTATTTTTCATCCTCTGAATCAACAAAATACCATTCAAGTTCTGGTGGCAATTCTTTTCTTTCTTTCTTCTTTCTTTCTTTCTCCCCACCTGCTCTCTCTCTCTCTCTCTCTCTCTTTCTCTTTCCCTCTCTCTGTGATCTTAGTATTAGCTATAGCTATCAAGATAATGCTTTGCAAAAGATAACAAAAGGCAGACAAAACACACACTGCTTGTAATGCAAAAATTATTCCTGTCATATTTTATCCTTCAATTTATGCCACAATGACATTTCGTTGTCATCACAATGATGGGCACAATCATTTTGTGGCCACCTTTGGTGCTATCATGCATTGATTGGACAGTTCCACAGAATTCCATGTGTTAGAGGATCATGTGAAGCTCCAGTGTCTTATTTTGGGACATGGTTTCTACAGCTGGATGACCTTCCTGACATCAACCACTTCACAGAGTAAGCTGCTTCCATTTTTTTAGTTAACACCAACACAACTAGGGTCACCTTGCAACTTGGAAAGGCTAAAACACTACCGTGACTGAAAGGAGGAGAGAGGGGAGAGAGAGAGAGAGAGACATCTTAAGTAAGTTACTGAGTGATTGAATGTAACAGGAGGAAAAAATTTATTGTTGGCTACCGAAAAAAAAAAACCCCAAAAAAAAACAAGAAACAAAAGATAAAATGTACATTAACAGGAATTGAACTCAGCACCAAGGAGACTCAAACATCGTTTTTTTTACACCCCATAAATCCTCACATTATGGTTTCATTACTGTGCTCACAGTTTGTAATCTTAAAGTTGTATATTTGCAAAACACTTTACAAGTCACTTTATAATTATATCTGTTTCTTTCTCTTTCCAAACCATTTTCTTTTTCTAAATGAAATAACATGTCTAACTCTTTGTAACAAATCAAATTTTCACTCTTTGATACAAGGATTGTGTTTTTATTTTCCAAAGTAATTAAGAGTCTGTTCTTGTATTGAAGTCACTATTGTCACATATTCTGATTAGATTGGTCTTAAAGCAATTCTTGCAAAGAGGAATCAAAGACTGTAATCTTCCTGCAATAGCACAGAAAAGGCAGCAATTATTTCATGCTTTATAAATGATATTATG
>NC_043009.1:31839362-31849362 GCF_006345805.1 Octopus sinensis | reverse complement strand
AATAATAATAATAACAACAACAATAATAATAATAATAATAAGAATAATAATAATATAATAATAATAATAATAATAATAATAATAATAATAATAATAATATAATAATAATAATACTAATAATAATATAATAATATAATAACAACAACAATAATAATATTAATGATAATAATAATAATAATAATAATAATACTAATAATATAATATAATAATAATAATAATAATAATAATAATAATAATATAATAATAATAATATTAATGATAATAACAATAATTGATGCATCACCAATTGATGCAATTGATGGCTCTGATGGCTTCTGATCTTAACTGATTGGAAGTGCTATCATGTACATTGTCTTGTCTTGGTACAAAAGATGGACTACAGCAAATATTCTGCTCAATACCACAGATTTGCTTGTCAGTTGTTTGACCTTAACCAGTTGAGCATGTCCCTTAGTGGCTGACGATATGTGCATCTCTTATCATGAGCAGAAGTAATGGGAGAGCATCATAGCCATGTGTTGAGAGGGATTCTTTGGAGGTTTGAATATTTCACCTCGGGAAACATGACAGTTTCATTCAACATCCTTAAACAACCCTTATTCAGGGACCTTTTGAGTAGGATGGGCGAACTCGACCCAAAGAAAATTCTAACTGGGCCCCACCTGCAAGGTCATGCATTATCTTGATATGCGATCACCATATTTTTCACATGTGGTTGTGATACATGTGCTTGGTGTACCCTTATCAGACAGGTAGTCATAATGGTATACAGGGCCTTGTATATTCTACCCCAGTGTCACTTTGAAAACATGCACAACTCTCTCACTCAATAATAATAATAATTATTATTATTATAATTATAATAATAATATATTCTGAGTTCAATTTCTGCTGAGGTTGACTTTGTTTTTTATTTTTGGGGGATCCATAAAATAAGTACCAGTGAAGTACTGGCATTGATATAATCAGCCATCCTCTTCTACTAAATTTCAGGCCTTCCCCTAAATTAGAAACAATTGTTCATTCATTCATAAATATACACACACACATACACACATATATACATACATATATATATATATATCTTTCTCTTTTCTCTTTTACTTGTTTCAGTCAGTTGACTGTGGCCATGCTAGAGCACCACCTTTAGTCGAGCAACTCGACCCCAGGATTTATTCTTTGTAAGCCCAGTACTTATTCTATCGGTCTCTTTTGTCGAACCGCTAAGTGACGGGGACATAAACACACGAGCATCGGTTGTCAAGCAATGCTAGGGGGACAAACACAGACACAGAAACACACACGCACACATATATATATACATATATACGACGGGCTTCTTTCAGTTTCTGTTTACCAAATCCACTCACAAGGCTTTGGTTGCCCCGAGGCTATAGTAGAATAGTAGAAGACACTTGCCCAAGATGCCACGCAGTGGGACTGAACCTGGAACCATGTGGTTGGTAAGCAAGCTACTTACCACACAGCCACTCCTGTGCCTATATATATATATTGGTAAAAACGGTAAGATATATATGTGTGCCTATATATATATATATATATGCACACACATGCAAATATATGTATACGTAAATGTATATGTGTATACATGCACACATCCAAACACACCTGTTTTAGTTTCCATTTACCAATTCCATTCAAAGCATTTGATTGGCCAACAGCTTTAGTATAAAACACTTGCACAAAGTGCTACACAGTGTGATTGAACCTGAGACCATGTGGTTGGGAAGCAAACTTCTTAACCATGCAATTAATTCCCAGAGACTAAACAAAGTCCAGATATTGATTATCACTTTGTTATGTATTTAAAATGTTACATAACTAAAATGGTTAATATCTTATATTCTATACATCTAAAATGTTATGTCTATAAAATGATGTGTATATAAAATGTTGTATATCTAAAATACTCTAAAATGTTTGTCTATGATTCCATCTGTCTTGAGTTGGTTATAGAATTCTTATCTGCAGACATTTAAGTTAATCATAGCAAGACAAGGAATTCTCTATTTCAGAGCCAATGATGTCTGCCAAAAGATAAGGTTTCATATCGTTGAGAGTTAATGAGTTAATAGATTTCAGTTTTGACAAATGGTTCAAGTATTTGCCAGTTGATTATAAAAGAACAGAATAGAATTGTTTTCATTTCCACAAATCTGTAAATTTTTATAAAACAAGACTGCTTTTCCTGTACTATCACTCACCACTTCTTCCTTCCTCAACCATTCCTATTCTTTCACCTTTCACAATCATTTTCAGATTTACCATTGACTACATCTCCACCCTTGTTCCATTCAATCTACTCCACCATCTCTACCATTTATCAGTTTTCTCTCGCATTCTGATGGACTTATCCATCTCCACCTTTCCTAATTCTTTGTCTGTCCTCTCTCTTATACTCATCATCTTGTATCATGAGTTGTGTTTCTCTTCCATAGCAAGACCCCTGTTCCTGTCCCTCTATCATACTTTAGCTACTCAACACCTGGTGTAAAGCCACCTCCCTTTCTGTTACAACCCCACTCAACCAAGGTGTCATTTTCATTTGTCTTGCAAGCTATTTGGTAATGTCACCAGCATTGGTATCTTGAAATAAAATGTTCTCAGGACACTATGTAAAGTAGTTGGGGATAGAAAGGGCAACCAGCTGAAGAAACCACGCCAAAGTAGACACTGGAGCTGATGGGAGTCCTTGGCATGTTGGATTCAGTCACAGTGTCCAGCCGATGCCAGATTGGGAGATGGACACTAAATGATAATGATGAAAATGATGACCGCTTTGTAGTTAGTTTTGTTTAATGCTGATCAAATATATTGATGAGCAAAGGTATTCCACAGGTAAGCAACCTATTTCAAAAGAGTTTCAGTTTCTTATTCAAGACATTAAGTAAGAAATCAGACAAATGGAATCTGGGTGGCTCTTCAGTTGGCTAGCGCTTGTTGAACTGTCCAACCCATGCCAGCATGTTGAACGGATGTTAAATGATGATGATGACGATGATGATGATAATAATGATAATGATGACGATGATAAAGGTAAGATTTATATATAATACAATTGTTATTTCTGGTTGATTGAACTGTTGTGTAAAGTCCACAGCTGTTGCAACTATAGGACAATAAAATAGATTTTGCTTGCTTTACAGATATGGCAACTTCTCTTAGGTTGGTGACATGAAAGAATCTCTTAGTCAACTTTGTAAATTGGTTGATGTTAGGAACAGCATTTGATCATTGGAAACCAGCCAAAAATATGATGTGACTGTGATTCTTTCATTCCAGCCCGACAAGGGGATCAGTGCCCTTGAATACGTGTTGACTTCAACTGTGGTAACATGTCCAGCTCATACCAGCATGGAAAGCTGATATAAGATAATGATGATGAAGCTTTGTACAAGTTACCAAATCTGTTATTGCTCATGGGTAATGACTGGGTTTTTTTAATGCTTATACACCAATTCAGCATCTACTGATGAAAATTAAACTGAAGAGAGACTGTGTGTGCTTCTAAATGGTTCATTCGAACTGCAAGAAATACCAGCCAAATCTCCCTAAAATCACATAGCGCTGCTTTTAGAGTCAGAAGAGAAATGTGGTAATATATTCACGGATATATAGAAAGACAGGATGGGTTTAGTTGTTAAAACTTTGATGAAGGGTCTGCTCACTCATGGGTAACATACAGGTATACAAGGACAACAACAACAACAATAACAACAAATGCAGTGAAAAAACAACAATAGCAACTATAAATGTATTGCTTATATGTGGCCAAAATTAATGAAGAAAACAAATTAATTCACAACTGTAATAATTAACTTTATAATTCATTTAAAATCTAATAATATCGTTTTAGCTTAATTAATATTGAAAAATTAATGAAAGTAATTCATTGATAGCCATTTTTCAAAATCTGAAAGTTATCTGGCATCACAAGGATTTCATAATTACTTCAATATATCACAGAGGGTGAGGTATATAAAGGAAATGACAAAAGGACTGTTGCAAGGGAAGGGTAGGAGTGGGGGGAAGGGCTTAGAGATATGGAGAGGACTGGATGAGTGGTAGGAGAAGGAGGAGGATGTTGATTGTGATGATAAGGATAATGATTGCTCTGTAAACTTTCAAAGGGGCAGATGTTTATATACATCCATGTGTGTGTGTATAGTTGCTTTTGAGTAAATATATATGCTATCACAATACTCATTAATTTCTCAAAGACGTGAGTGGCATTAAGGTAGTAGAAAAAATACTTTTTTTTTTAATATTTATCCATTTCTCAAGGAGATATTTGGCATTTATGAAGTGGAAAGAAAGTGTGATAACATAAAGACAAAGGAATATATATATAATTAATAATAAAAAAAACGGAGAAAAGACAAGCAAAAGAAAATAATATGAGGATGTAGTATATATAAAGTATTAATAAGACACTCAAAGAAAGAAAAGAGTGGTTGTTTTACATTTCAAGCATAGCTCTTCTTTGGAAACAGGAGACATAGGAAAGTCCAAAAGAAAAGGAAGTAAAGGGGGTAAAAGGGCCAACAGTCCACGTGGAGTTACATTTTTGAAATATATATATCATCATCACCATCATAATCATCATCGTATAACGTCCGTTTTCCATGCTGACATGAGCTTGATGGTTTGACTGAGGACTGGCAAGCCAGGAGACACCACTAGCCTCCAATCTGTTCTGGCAAAGTTTGTACAGCTGGATGCCTTTCCTAATGCCAACCACTCTGAGAGTGTAGTGGGTGCTATTTATTGTAACACTTTCTCTGCACTAGATATATGCCACTTATGTCCTTGAGAAATGAATAAATGGTGCAATAGCATTTCTTTTCTCCGTATATACCACTTATGCTCTTAAAAAATTATTCAATGCTGTAATAATTTTTCTTCACTTCTTAAATGCCACTTATATCCTTAAATATAAATTGATAGTGTAACATTTCTTCACCACATATTTGCCACTTATGTGCTTGATAAATGAATAAGCAGTATAACAGCATTTCTTTTCTTCATGTGTGCCACTTATATCCTTAAGAAATGAACAACTACCTACTATAAAACTTCAGTTTGGTTTCCTTCTAAATTTCATACTTTCTGTCTGCAGAATAAAATCAATGATAAGTGGAATTACCATTTGTTAATATTTGTTGGGCAGCAGATGAAGAGGGACGAACTGGTAATGGTAATGATGGTGGCGATGTTGGCAGCGGTAGCAATGGTGTCAGTGGTGATGGTAGCGGCATCGGCATTGGACACGATGATGGTGTTAGTGGTGATGGTAGGTCAGGAACATTGTATTTCCATATGTAAAATATTTGCTGAAACCAATTTGTGCCAAGACCATCATGAAACTCATTAATATCTCTTTTTTTTTTTGTTTTATTTTCATTGCTTCTTTTAACATACACACTAAATATTTTGGTTTGTGCTTTCTGTAAACAATATATAGAACATTTATGCAAATATATTATTGTTAATGCACTAATGCAAGTTGATATAAGTGATCAGAGAACATATGTCTGTAGTTTAAATTGTAAGAAGAGCGAAAAGGTGCCAGGATTGGCTGATTCTGGTTAGGTTAGCTCTTTCTTTTTTTTCTGCTTTTATTCTTTTTTTTTTCTGTTTGAAAATAATATATTCTATTATTCTGTTCCTTACTCAAGCATTATAACACCATCAAGATTTCATGCATGAAGATTATCAATCGTTCAACTTTACATAATGCATTATTTTAATTTATGGAAATAAGGAAAACGGAAGCAAAGAGGAGGGGGGTGCAGATAGAATAAAAGAAAAAAAGAAAAAAAGAAATCAAGAATAAGATAGAACAAATAAAGTAAGAATTCAAAATTTCTATCAATAAGTCTAAAACCTTGTTATAGTAATAATAATAATGATAATAATAATAATAATAATAATAATAATATAATAATAATAATAACAACAACAACAACAACAACAGCAACAGTTTCAACAACAAAACAGCAATAATGATAACAGCAACAACAGTAATACAGATAATAGCAACAACAACAATAATAATAATAATCTCAACACCAACAACAACTACAACAACAAAACTGTAATAATCATAACAGCAACAACAGTAATAATGATAAGAACAACAACAAAAACAGTAACAACAATAATAATAATAATAATAATAATAATAATAATATATGTATTTATGTATGTATATGTTGTATAATATTGCATCTATTTAAATTTAGTTCAATTATTCATTCCTCAAAATGTTTTAAGGTCACTGACAGTTCTTATAGACTGCAACTACGTGGCAAAAGGAAGAACCGAGAGACTGACCCTAATTTTAAAAACAAAGTCCTAACAACATTACTGCTGTTGTGTGTCTCATCAGCCAGTGGTGGTGGTGGTGCTGGTGGTGGTGGCGGGGTGTCACTCTTTCATTTTCATCTGTGGATGAACTATAAAAATTGAATAAGAACGGCTCACATTTTATGAATCAGACTTTAATTTAGAAAAAAAGCATCAAGCTTATTTTTCATTTTTGACACAACAAAACCCAATGCTGAATCATTAGCATACACCAAAAAATGGTTAGTCACATTTCTTCCAACTTTGCATACTGAGTTCAAATGCTGCTGGGGTTGACTTCACCTTTCAACCTTTCTAGGTCAATAAAATGTAATTGACTTCCTTGCACTTTCCCCACAATTGTTGGTCTTGTGCCAAAATTTGAAACCAATATAATGAAATCGATACCAACATTGTTGGTTCGTAAAGAGCACCCAGCATCCAGCCGTCGAAACCATGCCACAACAGGCAGTTGAAATCTGGATAGCTCTCTGGCTGGCCAACTCCATGTCAAATAGTCCAACCCATGCCAGCATAGAAAGAGGACGTTAAACAATGATGATGATGATAATGATATATATATATATATATATATATATATATATATGGGAAATGAAAGATGGAAGATAGGTGAATTTATCATTCATCACAACAATTGTTTCGACACATCTAGCATCAATCCTTCATGGATGGGACACTCAAGAACTGGTTCAGGAGCATCCGGCAGTGTAGATGTGTCTCATCAGGTGATAAATAAACACAACTCATTAAAATAACAGTTCTGCAATGTAACTTCTCATTTTGCTGAAAGAAAAGCAGCCAGATGGAGGAAATATCTTCATTTATATAGAAGATCAAAGATTATTTCCCTTTATTTAATAGCTCTTTTGTTTGTCTTAATAATGGTCATCTTCATAATAATTTCCCTATGTTTAACGGTCATTTTCATTAGCATTCTTGTTTGTCTGAATAACTGATGATATGCTGGAGCAGATTTCCACCCCAATATCCAAAACTCTGAGTTTTATTATGGCGATCAAATAACTGTCACATATTATATTACAGATAAATTCCTCTATTTACATAATATCAAGTTTTCATTCATTCATTTGTTGTCTTACCATTACTATTAATATATATATATGTGTATGTATGCATGTATGTATGTATATATATATATATATATAATATATATATATATATATATATATATATATGCATGTATGTATGCACGTATGTATGTATATATGGTACTGCAAATTTAGGGTGAATACTTGATAAGTGTAAGCACCTGCATACGCCAGCTAGTGGCAGCAGTGAGAGGGTATATATCATATATGTACATATATATACGTATATACACACACACATATATATATATATACATATATACATACATATATATATGTATATATATATGCATGTATATGTATATATATATATATACATACATATATATATGTATATATATATATATGCATATATATATATATATATATATATGTATATATATATGCACACATACACATGTATAAATATATATGAATATGCGTATATGCATGCATATGTATGCATGTATGTATGCATATTTATATAAATGTATGCATTTATGTATGTATACATACATGCATATACATGCACATACACACATAAATATATGCACACACACATACACACATACATGCGCACACACACACACACACACATATTCATGTCTGCAAAACCTTATTTTTCATGCTTGTTTAGTTCCAGGTCAACCATAATTAATGAAGCAGACATTTGATTGAAAGTGTGCCAACATATTTAACCATATTTTTTACATCTCTAAAGACAGAAAGTGTTTTAAAATTTTAAGTGGATTCATGCATGATGATGCGGTTAAGAAGCCTGTTTGGCAATTTTGAGTTCCAGCATATATTTCACTGAATTGTACTTTGAGCCATAGTCTTTACTCTGCCCTTGGTTAAGCATAGTCCCTTCCTCTAGATATGATCTGATGAGCTGCATCTCAGATTTCAGGTTTGGTATGCTTTTCGTGCAGGATGCCTCTCCTAATGCCAACCACCTTACAGTATGTTGTGGGTGCATTTTTTGGTGCCATCACCACTAGTGAAGTCTGCAAGTAACTTGCAAGACAAGAAAAGTGTAAAAGAAAACACCTTTGCTTGATGAATGTGTGAGGTACATTTAAGAGTGATGCAGGTAGTTTATACTGGATGTTGAGAGGTTACACGGAGTAGACGAATCAGGGGCAACTGAAGAAGGGGAATTTTCCTTGTGTTGTATGTCTTGTACTCTGATTTTTCCTTGTTTAAAAAAATGTCCGTTTCCTTGGTTTGGTTTTATGTTTTCGATTCTCATTGTGTTCGACGTTTTTTTGGTGTCTTGTACCCATATATGCATGTATATATACATATAGGTGTAGATACGTACATATATGTATGTATATATGCATAGGTTTTATTTATTATTTTGTTATTATATATATATATATATATATACATATATATATTTATCTGTGTGTGCATGTTTCTGCATGTTATATATGACTGTATTGAACAGACTATCAGATATTGTTATACATGCTAGCCACAATGCACTTCCTTGCATAGCAGAAGGGTTTGATTGGTACTATTCTTCTGGCATGGCATGAAGGATAATATCCACCCTGAATGGAATGCCATTCAATCATCAATTTGCCTATTTTCTGTATTATACAGAGTATCATAAGACTGGCCCTTTGGAACACAGCTGAGTGGATTGGAGCAAATGTGGAATGAAGTGCCTTGCTCAAGGGTGCAATGTAGCACCAGGAATCAAGTTCAGGACCTTACGATCATCAGCCGACTACCCGAACCACTAAGCCATGCGCCTTCATATGTATATATGTGTATGTTTGTATGTGTGTGTTTGAGTGTGTATGAGTGTATGGGTGTGTTTGTGTGTGTGAGTGTCTGTATGTATGTGTGTGCATGTGTTTGTTTCTGTGTGTGTGGGTCTTTGTGTGTGTATGTGTGTCGTGTGTATGTGAGTGTGTGCTTGTGTGTGAATATATGCTTGTGTGTGTGTGTTTGTGTGTGTGAGTGTATGTGTGTGTATAGGTGTGTGCTAGTGTGTTTGTGTGTGTATGTGCATGTGTATTTGTGTGTGTATGTGTGTTTGTGTGTGTGTATGTTTGCATGTGTTTATGCGTGTGTATGAGTTTGTTTGTGTGTGTTTGTGAGTGTGAGTATATGTGTGTATGTGCATGTGTGTGTGTGTGTCTGTGTGTGTGTGCGTGCATGTGGGGATGCAGGGTGCATTTGGGTTTGTGTGTCTTTCTTTTGGCAATCAATTCCTGATAACTGGAAATAAATTCCATTACCATAGATGTGGTGATGTGTTCTTCCAATCTTCCAGTCTTCCTGAGGGGAATCTTCTTAGTTTTGCTTGAAAATGGATGAGTGTAGGCAACAGGACGGGCACATGGCTGCCGAAAACCTTCTTCAACATAATCTGACACATACAGGCAAGAAAAATAACAGTTGATAAAAGAACAAGGATGATGATGATGATGATGGTGGGGGTGATGATTATAGGAATACATACACATACATACAAGCATGCAGACACAAAGACACACGTAAACACA
>NC_043009.1:31819362-31831862 GCF_006345805.1 Octopus sinensis | reverse complement strand
TCTAAATACACAACATACTACTTTCCATCTCAGCTCTCTACTTTTAAGCAATTTCCAAGTATTCAGTTGTCAACAGAAGTCTCTCTAAAACACAACAAAATGTCAGAAGCAAGTCACCTTAAAAGATTGCATAAAAAGCGAAAAAGAAATTATTTCAAAAAAGGATCAGATTGTCTTGTTTCCGATACCAGTTGGTATAAAATATAGCATCTGTGCAAAAGAGATTTGCACTAAGTTTATAAATGCACCAAAGGCTGAGCCACCCTGGGTCATTGCACTATACAATGACCAAAGCCATGTTTCTTAATTACAATTGTCTATACTTCATTGACATGGAGTCATGTGGCTTAGTGGCTCGTGTGTAGGACTCATGATCGTAAGATTGTAGGTTTGATTCCTGGGCTGAGTGACACATTGTGTTCTTGAGCAAAATACTTCCTTTCACATTGCTCCAGTCCACTCAGCTGGCAAAAATGAGTAATCCTGTGATTGATTGGTGTCACGTTCAAGTGGAGAGTATATGTGCACCATGGGAACCAAGAGACTGGTCGTTGTGAGATGGTATGGCACAAGAAGAAGACTTCACCTTTTATCTTTCTATATTACTGATGATTCTTGTGAAAGAAAATCAAAGCAGAAAAATATTTCACTAGCTTCAAATGGTGGTTGGACAATCTGATGCACTAAATTCCTCCAAGAGAAATCCCTAAGCGCACCATCGATGCTTTGTTGCACTTAATAACAAAATTATCCTAATTCATGGAAGACTATGGTGCCCCATAATATCATATCAGCAGGTAGGACAACAATGCTGGACATGAAAAGGATCGATACAGACTGAAATCTAAGTGTCTCTAAGATTACATATATATAGGTGTAGGCGTAGCTATGTAGTAAGAAGCT
Source organism: Octopus sinensis (assembly GCF_006345805.1). Lineage (NCBI taxonomy): Eukaryota > Metazoa > Mollusca > Cephalopoda > Octopoda > Octopodidae > Octopus > Octopus sinensis. The sequence continues at coordinate 31,830,959 of NC_043009.1, read as the reverse complement.
CACCTCCCAACCACATGGTTCTGGTTTCAGTCCCACTGTGTGACACCTTGGGCAAGTGTTTTCTACTATAGCCTTAGGTTATATATGTATACACACGCACACATTGACATCATAAGTATTTTATAATCTTTTGAGTGTGAAATAATTCTATTTTGGAAGTGAATCTTGAAGCACGCAAAGCTATAAGCAAAAGCATGTAATTATGGAGTTGAAAATCCCTTCTGGATAAAATCAAGAGTTGAAGGTTGCCTGTCGGACTGCAACCCACATCTTTAGACATGACTTTTTCCATCCAAATTGCTTTTACAACGAATTTTATCTACATGTGACGAGCTGGCAGAATCATTAGCATGCTTGGAGAAATGCTTAGCGATATTTCGTCTGCTGTTACATTCTGAGTTCAAATTCTGTGTAGGTCGACTTTGCCTTTCATCCTTTTGGGGTCGATTAAATTATTACCAGTTATGCGCTGGGGTCGATGTAATCGACTTAATCCCTTTGTTTGTCTCCTCTATGTTTAGCCCACTGTGGGCAATAAAGAAATAACTATTATCTACATGCTATTAGTTATAGTTTTACATGTGCTCTGAGTGTCACTGCTCCAAGAAATAGCACCCACACACACATGCATGCATGCACACTTACATATGTACACACATGCATGCATGCACACTTACATATGTACACACATGCATGCATGCACACTTACATATGTACACACATGCATGCATGCACACAAACATACTCATGCATGCACACGCACACATATAGCTACTACATGCAGAACGTGTTAGTAATATTCATGTAGCCTTCTTGCGTAATAGTTTCACAGCTAACAGCCCATCATAATAAACTGGTTAATCTAAAGCCTATTGCAAAATCTAGAGAGGAATTAATGATATTTTATTGTGCCTGAATACTGCCAAATATTCCAGACCAATTTTTTTCTCTTTCACAAAATTCAAATATTAATTTATGGAAAGATTTATTTTCTTCCTGAGTAATTTAAATTTAACATTTTGGTTTAGATATGCATTGATGTGTATATTTAGATATATATGTGTGTGTGTGTGTATATGTATATGCATACATATACAGACAAATACATAGACACATATACATGTATATAATTATGTAATGGAATTATAAATATATATACATATGTACATATGTGTGTATGTATATATATATTTGCATATATATATATGCTCATATATACTTATACTTATAAATATATATTTAGTCATATATATACACACATATATGTATATATGCATGTATATATCTATCTATCTCCCCCCTCTCTCTCTCTCTTTATATATATGTGTGTGTATATATATTTATTTGGGTCATCCCATAAATAATGCAGTTTTTTCAATTGCATGAACTAAAGTTAGAGAGGAATGAGATAAACTACCTGCATCAACTTGCTATAAAAACAGGTAGTAATTTTACCTTGTACTTATTCTTAGTGCAAGTTTTGAAGAGTGCAGTTCGATTTTAACAGTTATTTTTCCAAAGCTATAATGGAAGTGACAAAGGAGCATATTTGGCATATTTTGCTTTAGAAGTTCAATAAAGACAACAACACAATAAAAAGTGTGAGGAATATTAATGCAATATATAGGGATTGGACAATAAGTCAATGGTGGTTCCAGAAATTCTGGGCCAGAAACTACAGCTTAGAAGACGAGCCTCATCCTGCAAGTTCTGTAGAGCTCGACAAGGATGTCCTGCAAACCCTGGTGGAACACAATCCCATTGTAACTGTTGAGGAACTAGCAGAGAAACTTAGATTTAGTCATTCAACCTATCATCGATAGCTGCTTGCCATTGGAAACGTCAGCAAATTGGATCAATGGGTTCCTCACAAACCTTCTGAGTATAATCACATACAGAGAGTGAATGTGTGCTCTTCTTTGCTGTTACATCTCATGAATAAACCTTTTTTGCACCAAATATTGACTGGTGACAAAATGCATTCTCTATAAAAATGTCAAATGCTAAAGACAGTGGGTAAGGAAAGGAGAACTACTGGCACCCCAAGCTAAAGAAGGTCTTAACCCATCTGTTTGGTGAGATATGAAAGGTTTAGTCCACTTTGTATTTTTAAACCCAAACCAAATGATAACAAAGGAGAGCTACTGTGAGCAAGTAGGGCAGCTTAAGTCAGTGCTAAAAGAAAAATGGCCATCTTAGGTTTCAAGACGAAAGGTGTTCTTCCATCAAGATAATGCTCTGGCATATACAGCAAGGATGATATTCCAAAAGCCAGAACAGTTTGAATGGAAAACAATGCCCAACCCAGTATATTCGCCGGACATTGCCCCATCTGATTATTCTTTATTCTACAATCTTCAAAATCATTTGGACACAAAAAATATGAACTCTGTAGACGAGATCAGAACAGTACTGGCAGAATATGTTTTGTCACAGACAAGTGAAATTTGGAAGAAGGGGCCTTGCAAGTCTACCAGATAGATGGGAGCACATTGTAGAAAATGAAGGAGAGTATATTTTAGATTAAAAAATAACTTTCTTTATCTTAATCTTGAAAAATAAAAGAAATATAAAAAACCTCACATTATTTATGGGATGTCCCCAATATATATATACATGAATACAAGTATATATATATGTATATATATATATATATATATATATATATATATATATATATATATATATATATATATATATATATATATATATATTATATATATATATATATATATATATATATATATATATATATGCATTGATATACTTATACACATGCATAAAGATGGACAGACAGACAGGCAGCATGACAGATAGATAGATTTTGAGAAAGACATAGATAGATAGATAGATAGATAGATAGATAGAAAGATAGATAGATAGATATAAATTCATAAAAAATTCAAGGCAGTGATATGGTAAAACTAAATAACATGCAAATTACGTCAAGCAGAGAAAAATAAGCACAACCACACCAATAAAAACAACCACAGCAACTATAACAACTATAATAATAATTGCTTCCAATAATAATAATGATGATGATGATGATGATAATAATAATAGAATTAATAATAATAATAACAACAACAACAACAACAACAACAACAATAATAATAATAATAATAATAATAGAAATAATAATAATAGCAATAGCAACAACAAGGAAATGAGATAATTTAAAAAAAATGATCAGTAAAATATAATTTGATGATTTAAGACTGTTTTAATTGGTAAAGAACTACATGGTGTTGGAGGAGCATTGTTCCGGAACTTTTGCAGAACACAAATGACTCTCTTTCTACATTGATTAATGTTTCTAAAATATTGATTACAATTTGATTGATTGCCTTAGATGAAGCAGTTTTTTGATGGCTCAGAAAATTCTGTGTGAATTCTATAAACTATTTTCCTAGGATTATTGTTGCAACCCACAGTGAATGTGGCTGCCAAAGAATGACTGACAAAGCTTGAAATAATGGAAGGTTGTGTGGTACATAAACGGAGGAATTAGCTGTTCTTTTTGGCTGTAATTATATTCCTCATATTCAGTTTGTGATGACATGATAATGCAAGCATCATCATCATTTACACTATTTACATTCAACGGATATTTGTCCTCATCTTGTTTGTTGTTAACACAACGTTTCGGCTGATATACCCTCCAGCCTTCATCAGGTGTCTTGGGGAAATTTCAAACCTGGGTTCTCATTCTTAAGGTATTTTTCGATGTTATTATTATTGTTATTATTATTATTATTATTATTATTATTATTATTATTATTATTACTACTATTATTATTAATATTATTATTATTATTATTATTATTATTATTATTACACTAGGACACAACAACCTCCTAAGCAGATCAAGTGCTGATATGAGCAGCATATTGGAACCGGTATTAAGGAAGGATAGGAGAATATTAGATTTATAAGCCCTAAAATTTACTCCATAATTGCCCACAGGCATATGGCGTAGTGGTCAAGAGTGTAGGCTACTAACCCCAAGATTCTGAGTTTGATTCCAAGCAGTGACCTTAACAATAACAATAATTTCCCCAAGACACCTGAAGAAGGCTAGAGGGTATATCAGCCAAAACGTTGTGTTAACAACAAACAAGATGCAGACAAATATCTGCCGAATGTAAATAATGTAAATAACGTACCTAATTCCTCGTCTCTTAAATATAGAACTGTATTGTCATCATTATTGTTGCTGTTGTTATTGTCATTGCTGCAGCTGTCATTATCTATTTCTTTACTACCCACAAGGGGCTAAACTCAGAGAGGACAGACAAATGGATAAAGTCGATTATATCAACCCCAGTGCGTAACTGGTACTTATTTAATCGACCCCGAAAGGATGAAAGGCAAAGTCGACCTCGGCGGGATTTGAACTCACAACGTAACGGCAAACGAAATACCGCTAAGCATTTCGCTCGGCATGCTAACGTTTCTGCCAGCTCGCCACTTTCTGCAGCTGTCATTCTCATCATCATCAACATCATAATTGCCTTCATCATCTTCACCAACATCACCATCATTAACATACTGCTTCTCTTCCACATCAACATTATTGTCTTAATATCCACATTTTGGTACTTGCAGGGCTCTGACTGAATTCCTTGAGGCAGATTGTCTATGATCGAATATGCCTTTCCTGCCACAAAAACTCATCTGTTTCCAGGCAAGGTAATATTTCTTCATAGTGAGACATATTTTCGTGTAATATGGGGGAAACATACTCCATTTTGTTAACTTCATGAGAATTTTCTGGTGACAAATCGATTGTTTTTCTAACTCTCTGTACTCAGTGTTCAAATTCCTCTGAGGTTGACTTTGGATTTTATCCTTTTAGGGTTGATAAAAAGCACCATTTGCAGTGGAAGATTGCCTGAAAATGTGAAACCATTTCTGGAATGAAGAATACATGAAGTCATCAAAAATTATGAAAATATTGTTGACAGCTGAGACTCAAAGCTGCTGTGCTATGGTAACTTCCTCGGCTTACATAAATATTTATTGCAAGACAATGAAATATAGATATTACGAATATTCCAAGATTTATCAAATATATGTGTTGTCAATTAATTTACTCATTTCAGATCCCCAAGAACTGGTCGTTGGTTTGTATTCATATGTGAATGATGTGGGTTTGGATTTCTTTCAGTTTACATTTAATTAGGAACATGCATGGTTAAATGATTTATTATACAATAATAATAGTTTGAACAGAGCTAGGGAGAAAGAGAAAGGGAAAGAGAGAATGGTGGGAAAGAGTACCCAAATGAATCTGACAAATAATAAGATGAGCTGAAATCATTTTATGTTGCATTTCATATAAAATTTGTCACACACACACACACACATACATGTAGATAAGTATGGATGCATACCTGGTTTTCACTACAAAACTTTCGGGCAAAGATTTTATGGAAAAACAGGCATAGCATTAATGCCCACAAAAATCTCTATATACGGTATATATATATATATATATAGAAGCATTCTTAAAATGCAAAGCCCAAAGATGAAAGCCGATGAGATGGTAATAAAAGAATTAATAAAAGAACTTATGGCAATGATATTGTAAATGAAATAAAAATAAAGGAACTAAAAGAACCAATGACAATATTAAAATAGAGGGATTAAATTACAGTGACAGAGCTTTCTTTGTTATTGTACCTAAATGTCTCTAGGGATAGAGAAAGTGGAGATGAAAGAGAAGGTAAAAGAGGAATGAGAGAAGGAGGGAAAAGTTGCCAATATTAATGGTGTGAAGAACCAAAGCTGTTGGAGGGATTTTATTGAGAAGTACAATATTTCATTTAGATCCTATTCCCTTCTGTGAAAGCTAGTCTTCACTTGATGCAAATATTTTCTGAGATTACTGGAATTTTCAGGGTGCAAATACAACGTACCTCTGCCATTTTCACTACTTTCCGGATTGTTCTTCTTCTCTGATGAAGTTACTGACGTAGGCATCTATTGAATTGTGGTTGACTGATTTTGAAACTCTTATATTAAAGTGGATCGATGGCTTTAGTAGCAGAGCCCTGAGAACCATTGAGTACAGATGATAGCATCACATTTCCAACAAAGAACTATGCGCATGCACCAGCCTGCAGTCTCCCAACTCATAGCTATCCATTGCATGTGCTGGTATGGACATGTCCTCCGTCTGCCTCTATGTCACCCTGGCAGGGTTTTACTTTCACTTGACACAGCAGCTGCAGACCGGAAGAAGTCTTGGGGCAGGCCCCGCATAAGATGGCTGGACATGAATGGGGAAGATGTCCAGAAGATGACAGGGAGTGGTACAGAACACCAGTGGTAGAGAGCACTGGTCATTCATGACGAAAAGGGATCACTGTGTCAAGTGAGAGTAAAACCCTACTAGGGTGACAAATAAGTATATATATGTGTGTGTATGTGTGTGTGTGCGCGTGTGTGTTTCTGTGTCTGTGTCTGTGTCTGTGTGTGTATGTGTGTATGTATGTGTGTGTGTATATATATATTTCATATCCCTATATAATTACAGACAACCAATATTCTAAGTTATATATATTTTAATCTTAAAGCAACAGTGCATCTCTGGTTTCTATTGATTAAATTCGAAATTCTGAATAGATTCTCATCAATTTTCAGATAATATTGAAGGTTTATTGTTGTAGCCTTGTTACTATTGTTTGTTACACATATTAATTTAGTATAAATCATAATCCACCACCTCCTCCTCCACCTCATTTCAATAAAACGAAACAACAAAATAAATAATACAAAAAAATATAAAAATTGGTTTCAACAAATATCCATCCATTCTTGTTTTTACTCACAGATTCTACGGGAATATCTATTTCTGCGTTGAAATATTTTGATTGCATGTATATATGTATGTACGTACGTATGTATGTATGTATGTATGTATGTATGTATGTATGTATGTATGTATGTATGTATGTATGTATGTATGTATGTATTATTGTATGTATGTATGTTTATGCTTATGCATGGATGTAAATTTACATATTTTGTATGTATATATATATATGTATGCATTTTGTATGCCAGTGTGGATGTGTACATGTTTCCAAATCTGTGTGTATGAATGTGTGTATTTATGTGTACATCTGAGTATATGCATGCATACACACAGACATTATTATTTATATTTTTGCATATATATATATATATATATTATATATATATATATATATGTCTATGTGTTTATATATACATATATATGTATATATATACATATATAGGCAGAGTAAGAGATAGATAAATAGACAGGCAAACAGACAAACAGATTGACATATAGATAGATAAATAGATAAATAGATAAATAGATAAATAGATAAATAGATAGATAGGTAGATAGGTAGATAGATATGGATAGCTAGGTAAGTACATTAGTTTTTGCTTTATTAATAATGAAAACACTTGTATTTTTTCCCTCATTTGATAAATTGGTTGTGTGAACTCACCATAATGCAATCTGTATGTGTGTGGGTTGATGTATATGCCTATACATTTATATATATGTAGTGTATATGCATACATATATGGATATATATGTATGTATATATGTATATATATATATATATATATATATATATATTATATATATATATATATATATATGTATATATATGTGTATATATATATATATATACACACACATACATACTTATATGTACATCTATATATATATGCATATGTATATGTGCATGTGTATATGTGTATGTATGTATACACACACACTGACACAGACATTTATGTGCATATGAGTGCTCAAATTGTAATCTGTATTTGTACATATGAGGATGTCTGTCTGTGTGTTGCTTTCACATGTATGGTTATGTCATAGAGAAAGTTGCTTAACAACTCCGTGTCTGTTGGTTCACTCCAGTTGTGCTTCCCTTTGAGCAAGTGTCCTTTATAATTACCCCAAGGTCCCCAAGGCCTTGTAAAGGAATTTGATAGGCAGAGAGCATACCAAACCCACTTAGTATACAAATGTGCTTGTGTGTTTGTGTGTGTGTGTTTGTGTGTGTATGTGTGTGTGTGTGTGTGTGTGGTGTGTGTGTGTGTGTGTGTGTGTGTGTGTGTGTTCAAGGCCAGAAATTTTTGGTTGATGGGCTTAGCCAATTTCATCAACCTCAGTTCTTGACAGGTGCTTTATTTCATCAAGCCCAAAAGGATGAAGGGCAAAGGTAACCCTGGAAGGACTTGAACTCAGAATGAATCAAGAAGCTTCCTGAATCATTAGCAGTTTGGACAAAGTGCTTAGAAGCATTTCTTCTTGATTTTTACTTACTGAGTTCAAATCCAACTGAGATCATACACACACACATCATAAACCTTTATTCTTTTACTCGCTTCAATCATTAGGCTATGGTCATGCTGGGACACAGCCTTAATGAATTTTTAGTTGAATGAATTGACTCCACTACTTTTTTCTTAAAGCCTGCTACTTATTCTACAGTGTAGTTATAAGAGTGTAAACAAACCAGCACCAGTTGTCAAGCCATAATGGGGACAAATATACACACACCTGATGGACTTCTTTCAGTTTCTTATTTCATTACTGCCCACAAGGAGCTAACCACAGAGAGGACAAACAAGGACAGACAAAGGGATTAAGTCTATTATATTGACCCCAGTGCATAACTGGTACTTATTTAATCGATTAAGGTAATTATTCATCCGAAAGGATGAAAGGCAAAGTCAACCTCAGCAGAATTTGAACTCAGAACATAGCGGCAGATGAAATACTGCTAAACATTTCGCCCGGCATGCTAACATTTCTGCCAGCTCACCGCCTTCTTTCAGTTCCTGTTTACCAAATCCATTCACAAGGTTTTGGTTGACCCAAAGCTTTAGTAGAAGACCCTTGTCCAAGGTGTCACATATTGGGACTGAACTTGGAACCATGTGGTTAGGAAGCAAGCTTCTTACCACACAGCCGTGCATAAGTATAATTTCTATTATCATTTTCCTGAATGCTGTTGTTTTTATAACTGTTGCTGCTGCTGTTTCCATTACTGTTGTTTTGCATAAATTTAAATATGATAATATTTTGTAAACACTGATTCATAATTGATCGCTTCTTAATGAGAGATCGCTCTGCAAGAGAAACCTTAGTGAAATTTTCTGAAAGAAATAACTTTTAAAATTTTTGTTATATTTTGGTTTTCTTCGTATATTTCCATAAATTGGCACCTTCATGTTTATCTAAATAATTCCATGCAACTAATATTTCCGAATGGAATCGGTTCTTTACAAAATCTCATCTCCAATTTCAAGTTCAATTTCCTTTCCGTCTTCCTCTCTTTCTTTTTTTAATTGTCGATGTTCATCTCTGTTGTTCTTGTTCTTGTTCTTGTTGTTGGTTTTTAAGATTCTTTCCTTCTTTCAATCACATGCATTTATTTTTCCATCAAATGTTCACATATATATATATGTATGCATTAATATATATATGTATATATATGAATGCATTAATATATGTATATATGTGTATGTTTCCCCCACTCTCACCTCCCCCACACCACCACACACAACCATACCATACCTCACCACACCACACCACACCACACCACTCTGCACACACTAGCACTGATCACTTCCCAGCACCTACACCATCATCCACACACCTATACATGCACACATGCACACATCAATGTCACCAGCCCCCTTCCACATGAACATACATGCTCTCACGTACACACACATACACACCTTTGTTTTAGGATCACCTCTACTTTATTATGTCCCCTTTTTCCTAGCTCTCTTGTGTGATCCCTCTGTCCAGCATTCACTATGATAGATTGCTAGCCACTAAAGCTTTTTTATTTTCTCTCCCTGTTCATTTCTGTATTTATTTCTGTTGAAGGGCATAGGCTCAAAACTTAAAAGCGTTTCTCACTACCCGAAAGTTAAACTAATACATCTGTTTGTTGTCTACACAACCATCTTCGTCTTTCGTTTTTTTGTAAATTCTCACTATATATATATATATATATATGTATGTATATATACAGAAATATATATGTATATATATATACATATATATATGTATATATATACATATATACATATATATATGAATGTATGTATGTATGTATGTATGTATAAACGTGTATATATATATATATATACACACACACATGTATCATGGTATTACAATATTGGCTAAACTATCAAATGTTGTTATATGTCACTTTTGACAATGAGCATTGCATTACTTTCACTTTCAAATAATACCAGCCTGGAGGCTTGGTAAACAGACTAGGGCTGTGTTTAATTGAAAAGCATTTCCATTGCAGGGTGAACTACAGCAACATGAAATGAAGTATTTTGCTCAAGAACATAATGCATCAACTCATCTGGGAAATGAACCCACGATCTAGTGAGCATGAGAACAGCATCCTAAACCCTAGGTCATATGCTTTCACACACACACACACACACACACACACACACACACACACACACACACACACACACACACACGCACACACACACACACACACGCACACACACATGTATGTATGTATATATCAAAAGTATGTGTTATACTACTGTTCCACACATACAAAAGCAGCCATACCAACAATCTAACATACCCCCATCATCAGCTGTCTCACAGATATTGTGGTTTCGACACTTGGGCAATACTATTCTATCCAGCAGTGTCAACAGCACTAAAATAAGTGTTGTTTGGGAACAAACAAACCAAACAATCCACAGCTTTTAACCCTTTAGTATTTAAACTGGCCATATCCGGCCAAAATATTTAATCTGTCTTATGTTCAAACTGACCAGATCACACCTACCCTACAATGTTATTCTATATTAGGTAATTACACCATCAAGATCGTGAAGATATGAGATAATGCATGATTAATTCAAATCAATGGGAATCAATAAGCATTATGTTTGATAGGATAATCTGAACACTAAAGGGTTAAACACATTTATCCTATGTATATATACATATGAGGATGGGTAAAAGTTTTAAGTGTGTGTGTGTGAGAAACTGGGAGATAACTAATGATGGAACCCCCAGACACAAAATAAGCAAGTACTGGGATCGTTTTCATTGACTAAAATCATTTCAAGGTAATGCCCCAGCATGGCCATGGTCCAATGAATGAAGCAAATAAAGAAATAAATGAATAGTAAGAATGCCTTAAATAGATTCTAATATCTCCAGCCATTAAATAATCAGATTTCCATAGTTTCTAACTAAAATTTACACTTGATTTCATTGCACTGATCAACACCTGGAGATATATATGTATATGTGTATATATATATGTATATATGTCTTTGTCTGTATATATATATATATATATATGTGTGTGTGTGTGTGTGTGTGTGTGTGTTTGTGTGTGTGTGTGTGTGTATATATATATGTGTGTGTGTGTGTACGTATGTATGTATATATATGTTTTGTCTGTATATATATATGTATGTGCATATATATGTATATATATGTGTGTGTGTATGTATGTATATATATATATATGTATATATGTATGTATGTATGTATGTATTTATATATACATGCACACACACATATATCT
>NC_043009.1:31801862-31814362 GCF_006345805.1 Octopus sinensis | reverse complement strand
TATATATATGTATATATATATATATATATATATATATATGTGTGTTTGTATGTATCTATATCTCTATCTATATCTATCTGTTTTTATATGTGTATGCATGTGTGTGTGTGTGTTTGTGGAGAAATAAAATGCAGGGGTTAAAATATATTAAATAATGAATGCATAAAATAATAAACAGAGGTCTTAGAAAAAAACTTTTTGTTTCTTCCTTTGTCAAACCAGAAAAAAAAAAATAAGACAAGTTCAGTAACTAATATCCTCCTATTGGAATATTTTAAATTTTTTCCTATTTTTTTTTTGTGTTTGCATTTGTGTGTGTGTGTGTGTGTGTGTGTGTTTTTGTGTGTGTGTGTGTGTGTGTGTGTGTTGTCTGTTAGAATTTTATAGTTATTCAACCATATTTTATGACATTAAATCAAGCTTTAGACATGGCATTAATCATATATTTTTCTGGCATTTAATGCCAATAAATATCTTGAAATGAGCAAGTTAGACCAGTAGAATGAATTCTGGGCATTTCAAAGTTTATTACGCTCATTTCTGTGACATTCACTAGGGGTACAAAGTCTGCTAACTGACAATTACTCGTTGCAAGCAATAATTTTTATATAACTCAACCAAACGAATGCCTAGAACCAATGTATTGAACGGAACAAAGAATGGAATCGATTCTAAGTGCAGAAAACAGATGAGCTTCTTTCCATTTCTGTATCATCATCATCATCATCATCATCATCAATATCTCCATTGTTGTTATTGATATCATCACCATCATCATCGAGGTCATCATCAATATAATTACTTAATATCAATAATCATTAAACTACTATTATCTCACTACTTTTGTAGTCATTTCTACTATTACCTTTAGAAATAGTAGTAAAAATAATTAAAATAATAATAGAGAGGTGTAAAGTATTTACACCAACTTAAAGTATGCAAATCCTCAGGTGTTGGAACACAGAAATTAACAAAGCCATGATACTGCTAATTATTATGGGAACCTTAGGAAGAGTGACAAAAAAATCTGAGGACAAAACTTTAAAAACTTGTTCTTTGAAAACCAGAGAGGTGGTGGAATACAGAAAACGTGTCTTCTAGATTCAACAGGAAAGTCCTCAATATGATCTGAAAACAAATATAAAGATCAGAAAAAAACTTTCACACGAAAAGCAGGAAATACTTTACATTCTAAACTGCAAGATTTGGGTTTAATAGGAAATGCAATGAAATAGCACAAAACACCTATTCCATGATACAACACAACAACAACAGCAACAACAAAAACAACAACAAGAACAACAACAACGACAACAATAATAATAATGATAATAATAATAATAATAATAATAATAATATAATAATAATAATAATAATAATGATGATGATGATGATGATAATGATGATGATGATGATGATGATGATGATGATGATGATGATGATGATGATGATGGTGATGATAATGTTGATGTAGAACAAGCAACAACTCATCAATGGCTGAGAAGTTCAGGAAGGAAAGCAAGGACTGAAGGTTTCATATTGGTGGCACAATATCAAGGCTTGCTTACCAAATCTTCCAGACTAACATTCTTCAAAACGGTTCTGACTCTAAATACAAATTGTGCAACACATTTGATGAAACAATAGACTATCTTGTCTCAAGATGTCCTGCGCTGACACCAAACAAATACAAAAATCACCATGATAGGGTAGGACAGTATTTACATTGAAAAATACGTAAACTCTACAAAATCAGCACTCCTGCTTACTGGTATGAACATCATTCTGAGCCAGTCATTGAAAGTAAAAATTTCACTATTCTCTGGGATTTTCAAGTCAACACTGACAGAACAATCCAGGCTAATTGACCAGACATAATTATTAAAGACAAGGAAAAGAAGACTTGTAAGTGTTCCCACTGATAAAAATATATCTGTCAAGGAATTTGACAAACTAAGTAAATATAAGGACCTGGAATTTGAAATACAAATGATGTAGCATCTTAAAACGAGAACTGTTACTGTTATTGTAGGCGCCCTAGGTATGATAAAAAGGGGATGTTAGAAACAGCTAGATAAGATCCCAGGAGAACCATGTCTCAGAGAAACCCAAAAGCTTGTACTGACAAGTACTGCTGACATCCTTAGAAAAACCCTATCCACTTAAATGTCTGTGTTGTATTACATGAAGATATTTTGCTATTTCCTCTCCCAAAGCTTTCAGTCATACTATAACAACTCTTATCCTTCACTCACCCCAGGATGCTGAGTGCCTCGGCAAGTGACTGTAACAAAGATGCAGATTAAAAGTAAATGATAATAATAATAATGTTCCAGTGGCATGTGACGGTGGGCTGTAGCTTAGCAGCCGGACATTCTTTGCTCTGTTCCTGATGTAAAATGATTCTAAAGCCAGGACTTACCTGAATCACAAGATATAATATTGTCCTTATTTAACTGTTTAGCTTCGCGCAACAAACGTATTCTTTCTGCAGCTTTCATTGTTGGACAGCCTGAAACAATTAATCAACTAATTAATTCATCCAATAATTGCAGCGGTTTATTTAATCAACTTAAGAATCCTCGTTAAAAACGTACAGGCGCAGGAGTGGCTGTGTGGTAAGTAGTTTGTTTACCAACCACATGGTTCTGGGTTCAGTCCCACTGCGTGGCACCTTGGGCAAGTGTCTTCTACTATATTCTCGGGCTGACCAAAGCCTTGTGAGTGAATTTCATAGACGGAAACTGAAAGAAGCCCATCGTATATATATATATGTATATATGTGTATGTGTCTGTGTTTGTCCCCCTAGCATTGCTTGACAACTGATGCTGGTGTGCTTATGTCCCCGTCACTACAGCATCCAGCTGTAGAAACTTTACCAGATCAGATTGGAGCCTGGTGCAGCCACTGGCTTTCCAGACCATCGTCAAACTGTCCAACCCATGCCAGCATGGGAAGCAGACGTTAAACGATGATGATGATGAATAAGAGGACAAAGAAGGAGAAGGAGAATAAAAATAATAATAAAAAGATGAAAAAGATGAAAAAGAATGTTTTCAAACTTTTATCCCAAAGCTGGAAAATTTAGGTTAGATTGCCCCCAGTGTGGAACTGGTACTCAATTTATTGTTCTTGAAGGGATGGAAGACAACCTTGGTGGGATTTGAACTCATAATGTGAAGCGCAGGAAGAAATTCCAGTCAGCAACTTTTGTCTGAGAGGATAAAGATTATGCCAGCCCAATAATGTCTTCACCATCATCATCATCATCATCATCATCATCATCATCATCACCATCATCAACAGCATCATCATCATCCTTTTCAGCATCCCCTTCATCTTCATTTTTGTTGTTTCCAGTGTCTCCTCCTCCTCCTTGTCATCATCTTCATCATTGCTTATGCCATCATCATTATCACTATCCACATCTCCCATTGTCAAACTGCCAATATCCTCCACCTCATCATCATCATCCTCATCACCATCAACACCACCAACACCAACACCACCACCATCATCATCATCATCATCCTCATCACCACCAACACTGCCACCACCACCACCACCACCAACAACAACAACAACACCACCACCTTCATTGTCATCATCATCATCATCATCCTCATCACCACCACCACCACCACCACCACCACAACCACCACCACCAACACCAACACCACCACCTTCATTGTCATCATCATCATCATCATCATCATCATCATCATCAACAGCAAACTTGCTCATCCTCAGCACATGTGTGGAGATCATCTAAAAATATATTGAAAACCAATTCTCATTCCGCCCATCCCCCGCCCCTCACCCCAACCGTTATACCTTGGAATAGATTTTTGAACATGAGAATTCTATCAGAGTCATTTAGCCTCAGGTTTTTAAATCGGCCACAAATGTTCTGTAACATTTTTAAACTTTACAAACTAAGAGACACACAAAGAGGTGCGAAATCGCTTAGGTTTACTTGTGTGTGTGTGCACATATATATATATATATATATATATATATATATATATATACATACTTACATATATATATGTGTGTGGGAGTATGTATACATATGTATGTATATATATATATATATATATATATATATACACATGTATATATGTATATATATCTATATGTATACATATATTTGTATACATATTTATATATATATATATATATATATATATATTATATATATATATATACGTACTCACACATGCGCACATAAATATACAGGTATACATTCTTGTAGTAGAATATTTCACCTGCTGAATTGCAGTTTCAGTGTTGTTAATTTACTTTAATTTATTTATTTGCTTCTAATCCTATTATTATTATTATCATTATTATTATTATTATCATATTATTATTATTATTATTATTATTATTATTATTATTATTATTATTATTATTATCATTATTATTATCATTATTATTATTATCATTATTATTATCATTATTATTATCATTATTATTATTATTATTATTATTGTTATTATTATTATTATTATTATTATTATCATTATTACTATTCTGGAGTTTGACTTGGTTAGTATTGAGAAATATGTGTACGTAAGAGTCAAACTTTTTAATTGTTTCGAGAAAAGAAAACAACATCAACAACATCAGCACAGATCTACGTAATATCATTTTAAAACAATAAGTTTTCAATCGCTAGAAGTATTTTTAAATGAAATGTGTCTCCCCTCATCCACACCTGTGTACTGTAACCTACAAAAGTAAAACATTCTCTTTATTGGAAGAATTCAAGACATTTTGGTAAAGAAAACACAGATTCAATGAAGATCGTGTCTTTATGTAATTCAATTGTTTACAAATGACTTTCTTTAATAAATAAATTAATATATAAGATAAACGTGTGGTTTGTGGACGAGGTGTTTGTTTCTAAAGCATGTGGTTCTGGGTTCAGTCCCACTGCATGGAACTTGGGCACGAGCCAATCAAATCTTTGTGAGTAAAAAACTGAAAGAAGACCATGATGTGGGTATGAGTATATCTGTACGTAAATGTATGTGCATGTGATTATGCATGTATACAGACATGCACATGTACATGTGTGTATGTATGCATGTATATGTGTACATACATGTGCATGCATGTTTGGGTGTGTATGCATTTATAAAGGTGTATATACATGTGTGCATCTGTGTATGTTTGTGTGCATATGCATGTGTATGTGCAGCCTTAATGAAGACCTTTCTCTCGGACCATTGATTGGTCAGTCTTTTTCTTGATTGTAACTTCCAAAATCCTACCAACTCTCCATTGGAGGGATTCTGCCCCTGAAAGGATCCAATCTGTAAAGCAACCCTCACTCCATTCGATGGCACTACAAGCCGCTATATGGGCATGACAGCCAATGATTTAAAGGATGATATGTGCAACACTTACACTCCTTCACAGATAGGGACATAGAAAACTTCACCTCTCTGTCCTACTTCATCTGGAATTTTTTGGATCATGAAAACGACTTCCCAATTAACATTCATGTCAGGCCCTCTTACTTATTCACCTGGAGTTTACATTGTAATCTCTGCCTCATATACTATACCAGCCTGATTTTACATTCAGTAGAGAAAATCTAAGCAACTGTTGCCAGCAGAAGTTGATCTTGTTAATGAGTCAACTCATTGATTTTTGACTTTCCAAATAAGCCACAATAGACTTAGTTGACAGAGACTGCAATCCCCATGTCCGTAGAGATTACAACCTTCTAGATACAGGTGTGGCTGTATGAAAGGGAGTTTGCTTCCCAGCCACATGGTTTCATGTTCAGTCTCACTGCATGGCACCTTGGGCAAGTGTTTCTACTATAGCTTTCGGCCTTGTGAGTAAATTTGGAAAACTAAAACTGAAAGAATCATGTTGCATATCTATATATTTATATGTGTGTATGTCATTGTGTCTGTGTTTGTTCCCCACCACTGATGAACAGCAGGTGTTGGTGCATTTACATCCCCTTAACCTAGCTGTTCAGTGAAAGGGACCAACAAAATAAGTACCTGGCTTTAAAAAAAAAAAGAAGTACTACTGGAGTCAATTCTTCTGAAAATAATTCTTCAAGGCAGTGCTCCATCATGGCCACATTCTTATGACTGGAACAAGTAAAAGATAAAAGATACTATCACTGATGCTGGTCCAACAAACCAATATGGAACCTGTCAGCATCAGATTGATTACCTCTGCATTTGGTAAGATTACACACCCCATGGAATCCTGAGTCACCAAGAGCAAACTTCTGCTCTATCACATGTAGCATAATAGTGTAGAAATGAGGTGAGCTCAAGGCGGTGAGCTGGCAGAAACGTTAGTGCGCCGGGCGAAATACTTAGCGGTATTTCGTCTGCCGCTACGTTCTGAGTTCAAATTCCGCCGAGGTCGACTTTGTCTTTTATCCTTTCGGGGTCGATAAATTAAGTACCAGTTACACACTGGGGTTGATGTAATTGACTTAATCCCTTTGTCTGTCCTTGTTTGTCCCCTCTATGTTTAGCCCCTTGTGGGCAATAAAGAAATAAGTGTAGAAATGATGTGACTGAGAGACTTGGAAACAGCTTGCATGTGCAGGTGCAGTCAATGAAAGACTTTGTATACCAGATGCCAGTAAGCTTTAGGGGCCACACTGTTTCAGAGCCTTTCTCTCAATGGCTTTGCAGTACACTAGTGCCACTCACTGATGTGAAACCCCCATCTACTGTTTTGAGGGACCAGTATTCAAGCTCTTGTTCATTTTGAGTTCATCACTTCTTCAGCCAGGTTTCATCACTGCGGAATACTAACTGGTACCAAAATTGTGACTGATTTATTATGTAGGGCTCCCAATAGAAAAACAAAAAAAAAAACTGATGATGTAAGTCAACTAAAACAATTACATGAGCTGAAGTGTCCACTTGGGGTCTTAATGTTACCAAGAAGCTATTTTAAATTGTGTCCTCCTCTCTGACTCCAAACATCTGGTGATCCTCACAAAACTATAAGTAATGTGACTGGCCGGATGAGTGGACTGGAGCAATGTGGAGTGAGGCATCTTGGTCAAAGACAGTGCTGTAGAGAATTGAACTTAAAACCTTAGAATCATGAGCTGAATCCCTTAACCACTAAGCAACATGCCTTTACTTTAGTAATATAGAGCTGAGTAAAACTGTTATTAAAATAAACAAATATATGTATAAATATATCTATTTATGGCACCAATATTTACTCTTGTTGCTCTCAACACATGGTAAGCTTCGTCGGTTTCTGTTGTGCAGAACAAACCACCATTTCTGGTGTTATATTTTGGAAAATTTCTCACTCATCTAAATGATGAATTCCATTTGACTACATCATGTCTATTGGCAGAAACACACAACATGGAACCGAGGAGCTGTTACAGCTAAATGGGTGCAGCAAATTCTAGCGTGACATAGTGAGATGTATGTTAGTTGCGGTTGTATGAAAGAGGACACAAGCAGAGTCCCTTGTATTTTTTGCAGGTATAAAAAACATACACTTGTACATACCTGATTTATACGTACACAAACACATGCACGCATACTTGCACAACACATTTATACACACATACACGTGCCTGCACGCACACGCACACACACACACTTGCATATATTTATGTTGGAATATGTAAGGAAGAAGTAAAGATTCATATTTGCTGAAGAATATATTCATAACTGTGAAACTGCAAAAATGTTGTGTTCATTATGGGAAGCCAGATATTATGTTGTGATGTGATGTGTGTGTATGTGTGTGTGTGTGTGTGTGTGTGTGTGTGTGTGTGTGTGTGTGTGTGTGTGTGTGTGTGTGCGTATGTGTGTGTATAGGTATATATGTGTTGGAAATACTGTGTTAGATAAGGAGATAGCTAGATGGACAGTTTGATAGAGATACGTAAAACTTGATGTAGATAGACAGGGACATACAGACAGACAGACAGACAGACGGACGGACGGACTGACGTATGGACAGACAGACAGACAGATAGATAGATAGATTGAGTGATAGCTTGATAGATAGATAGATAGATAGATAGATAGATAGATAGATAGATAGGTAGGTAGGTAGGTAGGTAGGTAGGTAGGTAGGTAGGTAGGTAGGTGGGTGGATGGATGGATGGATGGATAGATAGATAGATTGATAGATAGATAGATAGATAGATAGATAGATACACAGACAGATAGACAGGTAGATAAACAGATACAGGTTGATAGATAAATAGATAGATAGATAGATAGATAGATAGATAGAGACATAGATTGGTAGATACGTAGATAGACAGATAGATAGATAGGAAAAATGATAGACTGATTGCAGACAGACTGATAAAAGTGTGTGTGTGTGTGTGTGTGTGAAAGCAAGAGAGAGGGTGGAGGAAGAGATGAGTGGAGATGACAGTTATGGATTAGAATTCAATGAGTAAATGGAGCTTGATGTTACAAGAGGCTTCTCTTTGGTTGTAGACATGTCTGATGGTGACCTGGTTATTGTGAGTTCAAATCTCATAGCAACTCTTAACATTTCAACAATGTAATGAAATGTCATACATGCATGTGTATACACACGCACACACACACACACACACACATATACATCACAGTCATACACACACACATACATAACACAGTCACACACACATACACACACACACACATACACTCACACACACATTGTACCCTCCATTTATAACCAAAAGAATATACACATAGATACGCATGTATACAGATATATGTATGTACTCACATGCACACAGACACATACACACACATACGTAGGTATATGCACAAACACAAATATGTATATGTGTGCATATTGTGTGTGCGGTGTGTATGTATGTGTATATATGTATGTGCGTATATATATATATGTATGTGTGTCTGTTATATATATATATATATATATATATATATATATATATATAAATATATATATATATGTATGTATATGAATATAAATGTATGTACATATGTATATACATACATATACATGCATGCTTGCATATATATATATGTGTATACACTCACACACACACACACACATACATGTATATTCATACTTGCTTACAACACCACTCATAGGAAAGACTGGCCTTTGATAAATCTAGAGAATATTTCTGTTGTTGAATATATACATACGTATCGACACAAGGAGTATTGTTAGTGGTGGTGGTCGTGGTGGGGAGGAATATTTCCATCAAAACTTCTGCCAAATACAAACATAACAAGCTTGAAATAGTTGCATGGGACAGAAAAGAAAAATGATGTCTGGTTACTTAGAGGTCAGTTGCCCTGCAGATGTGAGTAGTTCTTTCAAAAATCGCTGAGTAAGAGAATATTTTACAGAGAATTGCTTTGAAACTTAAAGAACTTTGAGATTTTCTGTCTGTGATTGTAAATTTATGTTTGTGGCTATGTTTATTTCCGCCTTTCACTGAATGAGAAAATGGCCAAATTGTAATAACGGTAAGGTAGGGTTCTCTTACTAAGAAAACGATCAGCTGATGACTGTTGGAATCGGCATTTTCATTGTCATCATCATCATCATCATCTTCATTATTGTCGTTGTCGGTGTTGTCCTTTACATCATCTTCATTATCATCATCATCAGCAGCACAGCAGCAACATTATCATCATCATCAGCAGCACCAGCACCACTACCAACACCATCACCATCATCATCATCCTCATCATCATCATCGTCATTAGCAGCAGCACCACCACCACCACCACTATCACCATCATCATCATCATCATCATCATCTTTAGCAGTAGCACCACCACTATCATCATGTTCACCATTAGCAGCAGCATCAGCAGCACAGCAGCAACATTATCATCATCATCAGCAGCAGCAGCAGCAGCAGCACCAGCACCACCACCATTACCACCATCACCATCATCATCCTCATCATCATCGTCATTAGCAGCAGCAGCACCACCACCACCATCACCATCATCATCATCATCATCATCATCATCTTCATCATTATCATCGTCATCATCATCATTACCATCATCATCATCATCATCGTCATCATCATCATCTTCATCATTACCATCATCATCATCATCATCGTCATCATCATCATCTTCATCATTATCATCGTCATCATCATCATTATCATCATCAGCATCATCATCCTCATCATCATCATCATTAGCAGCAGCAGCACCACCACCACCATCGTGATCATCATGATGATCATCATCATCATCATATTCAGCATCATCATCATCATCATCATCATCATCATTAGCAGTAGCAGCAGCACCACCACCACCTCTATTATCATCATCATCATCAGCAGCAGCATAACCCCATCATCATCATCATAATGAAAAGGAACCAGTACAGCATATAAGGTGGTTGGTGATAGAAAAAGTAGCCAAACATAAGAATCTCATACCAAAGCATTTAAGTGAGAGTGAGTGAAACATGTTCTCAGCAGGCCACAGCATATTCTACCCGGGTAGAAGAGCAGTCACTAAATAACAATTGATATAAATTAAAAGGGAGCCTTCAGTCCTCCTGATGATGGGATAAACTCTCCAGCTTGTGAACCCTGTAAGACATGTATGACACCAAAGTTGGCCAGTTTTCTATTTTGCTGTGAATGCAGTATGACGTGATGTACCCACTCCAGCTTGAATGGTGCTTATTACGGGTCACCCATATGGGTGCCAGTCAGGTGGCACTGGTATCAACCACAACTGAAATTTTCATTTTGATTTCGATCTTGATATATATCATCATCATCATCATCATCCAGTGTTTTAAATCTGGGTTTTGTCCCCATTAACCGGGGTGGCCAGATCTACCTCAATGCCATAGCAACTGCCCTGACACCATCTCGCCATCTTGCCCAGTTTGGGGTATCTTCCTTTTTCAAGCCAACCCTCCCAATCTCCTCCTCCACATTTTCCTCAGTCTACCTCGCTTTCACACTCCATTTACCTCAAGTGCAGTCACCCTCCTCAGAACATGCTCTTCATCCCTCCTTAACACATGCCCATACCACTGCACTCCATTCGCCCTTGCCAACCATTCCACCCATTCCTCCAACACCAACATTCCCATCAAGTCCTCAGTCCTCCTCTTATCAAACAGCTTCACCCCACACATTCTTCTCACCATTGCTCTCTCAGTCCTTCTCAAAATTGCCATCTCTCTCTCCCTCAGACACCATGTCTCACTCCCATACAGCATTGTAGCTCTCACACAACTCTTATAGACCTTTCCTTTCGTTTTTAATGAGAACCTTTTCCCATATAACAACACTCCACATTCTCTGAACTTCACCCAGCCAAGTCTAGTGGTCAGTGCAGAAACTAGGGACAGATAAGTGGTTGATGAGAGCTCTACAAGCTATGTACAGGGATGCTGCCAGTGAGGTGAGGGTTGGCAATGAGTACAGCAAAGAATTCAGGTTGCAAGTAAGGGTTCACCAAGGATCAGTTCTAAGCCCCCTCTTGTTCATCACAGTTATCCTGGCAATAACAGAAGAATATAAGACAGGCTGCTTCTGGGAGCTCCTCTATGCTGATGACCTTGCTCTTATAGCTGAATCACTGCCAGAACTAGAGATGAAGTTCCAGTTATGGAAGTAAGGTCTAAAATCGAAGAGCCTTAGAGTTAACCTAGCAAAAACCAAAGTCTTAGTTAGTAGGAAAGTAGACAGATAACAAATCCCTTCAGGTAGATGGCCCTGCTCAATCTGTAGAAAAGATGTAGGTAGAAACTCCATAAGATGCACCCGGTGTAAGCTTTGGACACATAAAAGGTGCAGTAATATCATCAGAGGAATGTTAACAGGAAAACCAGCATTTGTATGTGGAAGATGCGATAAACGCTGAAAATGTGTAGAAAATAGACTCCATCAATTGTCAGTGGGGCAAGCTAGAGGTAGTATATGGCTTCCGTTATCTAGGTGACCAATTTAGTAGTGGAGGTGGATGCTCCGAGAGTGGAGCTGTGAGAATAAGATCAGGATGGGCAAAGTTCAGTGAGCTCCTGCCTCTGCTAGCAACAAAGAGCCTCTCTCTCAGATGGAAGGTAGATTGTATGATGCCAATGTGTGAACAACTACGCTATACAGCAGTGAAACATGGGCTGTGACAGCCAAAGATTTGCATTTGGCTTGAAAGAAATGAATCCAGTATGCTTCACTGGATGTGCAATGTCAGTGTGCATGTTCGACAGAGTAAGTATCTTCAAAGAAAGGTTAGGCAGGAGAGGTATCAGGTGCAATGTGCAAGAGAAGCAACTGCACACTGGTATGGTCATGTGATGCATATGGACGAGGACAGCTGTGTAAAGAAGTGCTGATCTTTAACTGTGGACAGAACCTGTGGTAGAGGTAGACCCAGGAAGACATGGGACAAGGTAGTGAAGCACAATCTTCAAACTTTGAGCCTCACAGAGGCAATGACTGGTGACCGAGACCTTTGGTAATATGCTGTGCTTGAGAAGATCCATCAAGTCAAGT
>NC_043009.1:31794362-31799362 GCF_006345805.1 Octopus sinensis | reverse complement strand
CTAATTCTTCACAGTCTTGCCTACAAGATGAAGTGATGTTGGAATGTATTTCTGCCCTTTTATAGTTGTCAGGGTTAATGTGATCAGCATAGAAATTACCACCAAAATTTGATATTTATATTTATGACAGTAAAGGTTTTCAATATTTTTGCCTTAGCATTGTGCTCTTATCTGTATTGTATCCATCATTAATTGTTCAAATTTGTGGGGAATTTTTGTAAAATATAGAAATGTTGTCCATCAGCGCATTCCATTTAGTATTCATTTTTGTTTAGGTGTGTGGTGTGGCACACTGCAATTGCTTTTGTTGTAAGTGCATAGTGAACTGATGAGAAAGTATTATACATGTTCAACAAATATTACAGTTGAAGTCATGAAGTTTATAACTTTCTGACTTGTAAATGCATCTATAAAACGCAATAATTATTAGTGGCTTGTTTGTAGGTTTATATGAATGAGGTTTGCTATCAATAAGCATGTTTTTAATTTTAGCATAATACATTTTTGCCTTGTGTTTTATAATGCTTTTAATGGTGTGATTATCCGCTTCATAGTTCAGATGGATTTAATTCATATAAAGCACCATATAAGTGGTTTGTGTATTTTGAATAGATGTACTGCCTGATGTATTGTTTTATGCATGCCCTGGTCTATTAATTTGTTTGTCAGTGCATGATAAGGATATGATTCTTAATGCAAAAGAAACAGAGGATTCTGGGTAGATTTTGGAAGAAGCTGGTGATACAAAATGAAAGTGCAGAGTGGAGAGATAACTTGCAACTGTGCCGTAATAAAAGGTCATCAGAACTGATACAGAAGTTCAGAAAAATATTGGTTTCCAACTTTGGTACAAGGCCAGCAATTCTGCTGGATGTGGGAATTGATTACGTCGACCCAGGTGTTGAACTGGTTATTAATTTATCAGCATCGAAAGGATAAAAGGTAAAGTTGACCTTGGATAAGGCGGCGAGCTAGCAGAAGCGTTAGCACACCGGGCGAAATGCTTTGCGGTATTTCGTCTGCCATTACGTTGTGAGTTCAAATTCCGCCGAGTTCGACTTTGCCTTTCATCCTTTCAGGGTCGATAAATTAAGTACCAGTTACACACTGGGGTCGATGTAATCGACATAATACCTATGTCTGTCCTTGTTTGTCCCCTCTATGTTTAGCCCCTTGTGGGTAATAAAGAAATAGGTAAAGTTGACCGTGGCAGAATTTGAACTCACTATGTAAAGATGGATGAAATGAAGCATTTTATTCAGTGTACTAACGATTCTGCCAACTTGATGCCTTAGGGTTAGAAAAATATCACCAGGTATTTTATCAATGCTCAAATAATTCTTCTAATTTGCTATGTTTCTTGCTCACAACCATAAAAGTAACACCGTTTCCATTCTTTCCTTCTTCACCCTCAAATGAAAATTAAGAGCTTACTATGTTGAATTCTTTGTTCCTAATGGCAAATGAACTTAACGAACTGTTGTATGAAGTCTTCTATGAATTAATTATTTACTGAATCTGTGATGCATCACCAGTTTTCTTGGATTCTAGACTTCACCAAATGTTCACTGTGCAAATGTCTTAGCTGAAAGCGAAACTGAAATCTAGGTTGATTGTATCAGGTCATCAGGGTCTTGTTAGGTTTACCTGTTGGTATTTGTTACCTATAAGACAATAACAATGAAACAACATGAAACAACAAATAACAACAATGATGATGTGGATGACGATGACAATAACAATGATGATGAAAATGATGATGATGATGATAATGATGATTATCAATAACAACAATAATGATAATAATAATAATAAGAAGAAGAATGTTTTGGTTTGTTTAATCCAAAAGATTTTGTGTTGCTGGAAGTGTGTGTGTGTGTGTTGGTAGGATGTGGTTAATTTTTAATTAACTTTTGTAGATGTTTTTATTAGATTTTTTTTTATTTGTTTATGTTATTTCTTGATATTTTTAATTGTTTCTGTTATTATCATTGATAAGAATCTTTGAAACGTAATAAAACAAAACCAAAAAATATAACATATTTCAAGAAGGTGTTGGCGGCAGATTGAAGGCGGGCGGGGTGGGTGGGTGCTGGTGGCAGAATGAATAACCATTTAAACGAAAATAAAAAAAAGGAGAATTAATGAAAATAACAACGAAATAATTTAAAATATATTGGTTCTTTTTGTCTTTCATGAAAAGAAAAGAAGAAAGAAAATAAATTTTTCAAAAAGTACTAAAAATTGAAATGTTGATTGAGAGATGGCTATAACTGATAGACAATTGAAACTAGATGACGGAGAGTGATTGAATGTAGATATAGGAGAAAGAGAGGGAGAGGGAGAGTGAATATGTGTGAAAGGGAGAGTGAGAGAGAGTGAAGGAAAGAGAAAAGGCAAGTGGGAAGAGGAAAACTTCAATCTAAATAAAAAATCTAATGAGTTTTATAGCTATGGACATTACAGTTGCTGATACTCTTTGAAATGTCGTAGGAATACATCAACAATTTATATAAGTCTTCACTTTCTGTTCAGCAGTTTATCACAAACGATATTTCCATTGAACTGGTGATTTCAGAGTAATTCTTTTAGTAATTCTAAACAGTTTGCTAAATTGCCATGTATTTGTCTAGTACATTATTTCTTTCCTGGCATATTTCACATCCTGATGTATATATTAATTTCAAAGCACCCTGGCACATTATCCACGAAATCTATGCAAATGGACTGTAATTTGATTTTTTTTTTCCAGCAATCTCATCTGCGATTCTTTTGCTGGCACTCACCAACTAATTCTATTTGATAAAAGAAATGTAAGTGCATTGGCAAAATGATATATACACAAAGTTGTAAAGAGTACAGTGATAGGTGTGTGTGTATGTGTGTGTGTGTGTGTGTGTGTGTGTGTGTGTGTGTGTGTGCATGTGTGTACACACATATTTGTATAAATACTATCAAAGTTCTATGATGACAACACTGATAGTTTTCTTTTTATATCTCTACATTAATATTATAGATGTTTGAACATATATATATATATATATGTTTGTGTGTGTGTAGTGTGTATATATAATGTATGTGTATATATATATATATATATGAATATATATATATATAAATATATATATATAAATATATATGTATATACATATAAATAATATATATACATATATATATATATATATATATATATATATATATATATATATATATATATATATATATAGATATATATGTATATATACACATTATATGTATATATACACATTATATGTATATATATAGATATATATACACATTAATATGGGATGGTTAAATACATTCAAAATATATACAAACTTTTAAACATTAACTGAGAAAGAACTCAATATATGAAATAAAATGATACATTTATTTTTATAAAAACAAACAAATGACAATGACATCAAAGTTTCACCAAAGCTGGCTCATCAAACAGTATTAAATTGAAATAGATTACTCATGTATAAAGTCTGGATGTGTGGAAAGTGGGAAGATTAATTGAAAGGGTGGGACAAAGTGGAAGACGAGGAAGTAAAAATTGAAGATTAGACTTAATGTATCGAAGTCAAACAATAGTGAAAGAGGAAATATGATTTGGTATGTGATGGAGAGATCATCAGCATCATTGTCGTCATCAACATCGTTGACGTCATCATCGTCATTTAACATCCACATTTAAACTGTCAAACCCATACCAGCATGGAAAGTGGACGCTAAAAGATTATGATGATATACCATACTGGCATGGGTTGGACAGTTTAAAAGAAATTGACAAGCCAGAAGACTATGCTGAGCTCTATTATATGAATTCATCTCATAGAAACCATGTCAAAGAGGACATTTGACCTTGACACAGTCCACTGGTTTGTCAGTATCTGTCAAACAGTCCAACACATGCCAGCATGGAAAACAGACGTTCAGTAATGATGATCAGGATGTTCTATCTTACGTCGTATATTCACTTCAACTTCATTGAATTATGCTTACAATCCTCACCCTCATATTTAATTTATAATAGAGTTAAAGGGAAGAAATATTCCTCAGTTTTTGCTTGCAGTAAACGATATGTGGTGGCCAATAAGTCTTTTATTTCTTGTGTAATTTATTCCAGGACATTTTACATTTTAGCATGTCTAGTATGTCATTTGTGTGTTAGTCCACTATGTCGCAAAGCAACTCTTCCATGACAAACTCTGCCAGAGAAAGTAAACTGTTATGAAGCCAAGGGGAAAGAGATCATCCCAACAGAGCTGAAAAATATCACAAAAAGACCACTTCTAGGATGACCCCAGACGAAAGATTCTTGGGCTAGATATGCCTCATCAAATATGTCAGGACTCATCAGACCAGATCAGATCAGACCAGACCAGACATAGGAATTAATTTTATGTTTTGGTTAACTTTATCAGCACAATATTATATAATAATGATGACACATTTTATTAAATACTCCAAAAGTAAAAACATATTGCCATCTCTCCATGTCCTAATTTGGGAATATGACACAGAGGTTTTGAACTACTGGTGTAAACCTTGACTTGTTATCACTTCTGTCATGTATTAACTCGACTGATCAAGACTTGTGGCTACATCAACTGTCTTAATGTAATAACTGAATAACCTTTTTTACTCCAGTATTAAGGAAGGATAAGAGAATATTAGATTTATAAGCCCTAAAATTCACTCCATAATTGCCCATAAGCATATGGCATAGTGGTTAAGAGCATGGACTACTAACACCAAGATTCCGAGTTTGATTCCAGGCAGTGACCAGAACATCGACGATGGCGACGGTGACAACGACGACAGTGAATAACTTAGGAATGGGAACCCAGATTCGAAATTTCCCTAAGACACCTGAGGGTATATCAGCCAAAATGTTGTGTTAACAACAAACAAGATAAGGACAAATATCCATCAATTGTAAATAATGTACATAATTCTTCATCTCTTAAATACAGAACTGTTTTTCTTTTTGT
>NC_043009.1:31781862-31789362 GCF_006345805.1 Octopus sinensis | reverse complement strand
ACACATGCATGTATATATATACAAGGTACGTGAATAAACTGTCATTTAAATTAGGCAAAAATAGAAACAACACTGATATATTTACCAAAATTACATAAAAATATCTTCAAATACTAAAGAGAAAATTTATTCAATAAAGTCGCCACTGGCTTCAACCATGGACTCCAGACGACTTCAGAATCTCCTGCAACTCTTCTAGACGTTCTCCTTGTTTAAGTTGATGAATGTTGCCATAGTCCTTGTCTTCAGTTCATCTTTGGTGTTACAAGCAGTTTTGTTGGTCTCTCACTCAACTGCACCCCACACATAATAATCAAGGGCGTTGTAGTCTGGGGAGTTAGGTGGCCAGATGTTACGGGTGATGTGGTCGCAGAAATTACCTGACAGCTATGACTGGGTTCTCCTGCTTATGTGGCATGGCACAGAGTCCTGTTGCCAGACATAGTGTCTTCCAGCAGCCACCCATTTGATCTAGGGCAGCTCTACTTCCTCCAGGCACTTGATGTAGGCCTCCATGTTGAGTCTGGGGCTGTGTGGGAACGTGAATGGAGGTATAACGTTGCCATCACTAGTGATCACACCATACACCATGATGTTGACTGAATGTTTGATTTTTATCACTCTCGGTACATGTCCTCAAATTGCACTGTCATCAGATTGACACCCAAACACTCTGAAATATTCGTATTGGAGCTTCTATAATGAATGCCAAACAGTAGAACATGTCGTTTCCAAATTTCTGGCAGAGTGAATTGCATCATGGTGCTGTTTTTCTCACAGACGATGCCCAACTGACTCTACTATACTATACTGTATAGTTGGCAAAATTAAAAACAAACTATATGCATGCGCGAAGTTAGAAATATAAAATAGTGACAATTTACTCATCACATCCTGTTTATGTATATATATATCTATATATATATATATACATATATAAGTATAATTAGCAGAAGCGAGTGAGGGATTTTTCTGTATGCAACTATCAGCCATTGAGTTACTCTGTTGCTTCAGCTAAATATTAATGAAGATATACATATACTCATATTTTGCACTCTATTTTTTCTGTTTGCATCACCATATCTATATATATATATCATCATCATCATCATCATCATATATATATATATTATATATATATACATACACACACACTTATATATATATATATATATATATATGGAAAAACAAGTCAGGATAGAAAATGCCAAAATAATTTTATAAAGAACATTTCAGTACCGGTTTCAGTCATTTGAGACCTTTTCAATTGTAACGATTAAATAATTAAATTTAGAAAAATTAAAAGAAAAGTTTTTTTAAAAGAATATTTGTATAGTGTTCAAATATAAGTGGCATTTTCCTTGTTTCTGCCTGTCTCTGTCTCTGTTGTTTACTCTTGTGGGTTCGAGGTCATTGTGAATTCTTCACATATATATGGCATCTTGGGTAAGTGTCTTCTGCTATAGTCTCGGGCCGACCAAAGCCTTGTGAGTGGATTTGGCAGACGGAAACTGAAAGAAGCCTGTCGCATATATGTATATATATGTATGTGTGTGTATATGTTTGTGTGTCTGTGTTTGTCCCTCTAGCATTGCTTGACAACCGATGCTGGTGTGTTTACGTCCCCATCACTTAGCGGTTCGATAGAATAAGTACTGGGCTTACAAAGAATAAGTCCCAGGGTCGATTTGCTCGACTAAAGGCGGTGCTCCAGCATGGCTGCAGTCAAATGACTGAAACAAGTAAAAGAGTAAAAGAGTATATATATGTATATGTATGTGTCTTTGTATATTGTGCTTTTCATCCCACCATCTCTTGACAAATGATGTTTGACTGTTTATATCCCCGTAACAGAAGTTTGGTAAAGGAGTCTAATTTTAGAAGTAATAGACTTAAAGAAGGTAACCACTGGGGCCAATTAGTCCAAGCGAACCCTTCAAACAGGTGTTCCAGTATGGCTACAGTGGAATGACTGCAACAAAGAGAAGGTAAAAGATGGCATAGGTGTGGCTGTGTGGTAAGAAGTTTGCTTCTTATGCACACAATTTCTTGTTCAGTCCTACTGTCTGGCGTCCTGATTAAGTCTATTCTACCAAAGTCTTGTGAGTGGATTTGGTAAATGTGTGTGGTTGACCCGCCACCCCCACCCCACTGTTTACATTGTGGTAGATTAAGAGATTAGCAAAATAGTGTAAGTAACAGGCTTTAAAAAAAGAAGTACTGAGGTCGGTTCATCATCATAATCACCATCATCATCAACATAGTCATTGTCATCTTCATCATCATCATCATCATCACCACCATCATCATCCTCATCATTATCATCATTGTCATGATCATCATTATCATCATCGACAACACCAGCACCAGCACCATTATCATCGTCACCGTCATCATCATTGTTGTTGTCGTTGTCATCATCATTGTCGTCACCACCACCATCATCATCATCAAAATCATCATCCTCACCACCACCACCACCACCACCAACACCACCACCATCATCATCATCATCACCGTCGTCATCATCGTCGTCATCGTCGTCATCGTCATCATCACTACCACCGCCAACACCACGAGCATCATCATCACCATCATCATCACCACCATCATTACCAACACTTAGCATCTGTTTACCATGCTTGCACAGGTTGAATGGTTTGACAAGAGGCGGCAAGGTCAGGCGCCACATCAGCTTCCTTTGTCTGTTTTGACTTGGTTTCAACAGCTGGATGCCCTTCCTCATGCCAACCACTGTACAGGCTGGACTCAGTGCTTTTTGCATGGCACCAGCATTAATGGCATTTTACATGGCACCAACATCAGTGCTTTTTGCATGGGACCAGCACCAGTCTCTTTATGTGACATCCTACTGGATGTATAATGCCAATGTCCCTTGACTGACATGGAAAAGATGAGGGGTGAGATAAAGAGGAATGAGCCATAGTATGAGGAAAGCAAGACTACATTGGTATGGACGTACAATGAATATGGATGATAAAAGCTGGATGGAGAAGTTTCAGGAGATGCAAGATGAGGTAAACTGTTGAAGATGAAGGCCAAGGGTGACTTGGGCAGAATGGTGAATGTTGATCTCTGGATGTTCAACTTAAATGGGGAGCAGTTCTGTTGGAAAGGACCATAAAGGGGATTATCTATGTGCAAACATACCTCTGTGTGTGTGTGTGTGTGTGTATGTGTGTGTGCATGAGTGTGCGTGTGTCAATATATGCATGCATATATATGTGTGTGTGTGTGTCTTGTGTGGTACGTGTCAAGAATAAATATAAACTTAAAGAAAAAATACAAAAGTTTCTTGTTATATTTGTTCTCCAACATGTCACAGATACTCCCTTTGCACTTTTGGTATCAGAAATGCAGTGAAACAGTTATTAATCCAGTTCTATATTTAAGAGATGAGGAGTTATGTACATTATTTACATTATTCACATTTGATGGATATTGACGGACAAGATGAGGACAAATATCTGTCAAATGTAAATAATGTAAATAATGTACAGAATTCCTCATTTCTTAAATATAGAACTGTATTATCTAATTGGTATGGAGCCGACATTAGACTTCAATGGATACATATAGGGAAACTCCATCAAAAACTAGCTCGTCTTTCAAAGCATCTAACTTTCTTGTGTAGATGTAGAGACTCAAAGCTAATACCACCTGGCTTGAATATAATTCAAGATGAGGACAAATATCCGTCAAATGTAAATAATGTAAAGAAAGTTATTAATCCATTGAAAAATTTGTAAATTATGTTGGTATTTTTCATCAAATTGCAATATTAAAATAAAGACATAAATAAATATATAAATAAATGAATTTATCAGCAAATTGTTTATAACATATATTCAAGAATGAAATCATAGCGAAGCAAATTTTCGGTTCAGAATCACAGACTATGGTTAATAATTCACTCAAACTTTACAACACTTGATGCCAGACTGTTTTTATCTGTAAATATATTCCGAACTTATATGTAAATTCTTGCAAAACTCTTTCTATTTAATTTTTATTGATGCTTGTTAAACTAAATCTAATCTGTAAATATATATATGTATATAGATGTGTGTGTGTGTGTGTGTGAGTGTTCAACAAGCTTTCCTCATTTTCTATTCCAATTATATATTAGACAGTATAACTAATGTGTAAATCTAAAGCAAATTGTAAACTATATATGTTGTGATTACAAGCTATCCTGGCTCTGTGCTCTTGAATCCAATATTAACGACCATGATAACCCTGTTGATACGGCATTAACTTCAAAGAAAAATGCTTCCATCTTGTGAGTCATGAAAACTGCTTATATGCATTAATTAGTTGGTTTCTTCTCAGCAGCATTGATCTGACAGAGTCTCAGAGGTATTTGCTTTACGTATTGGCACAAATCGCACTAATGCACAATTTTGTGGAAGAAAACTTAATATTCTATTAATTTAGAAGATGAAGTGATGTGCACTTAATACAGTGTGACAAAGTACACGTTTGAAAATCCATTAATATTTGTGCATTTTGCAACATTTACGCATTTTACCATTATGTTAATTTTGCATTTACTACAAGTTGTGATGATACAATCTCACAAATATATCATTGTATTGTTAGTAACCTGAAGGAATTTTGAAATAAAATTCTTCCTTGTTTTTTGCATTTACTTATTTATTAATTATATACTTTCATTCCATTTACATGGTATTTTGGTGCTTGGTGACGGGAATTTCACATCAAATAACTTTTTTCATTTGTTGTTTTCACTTCTTTTGTAACTTTGAAATTCAAATTGAAGAAATAAAAATATTTCCATAAATAGAAATTAGGATTGAAAAAAAAAGATAAAAATGTCGCAAAGTTAAGCAAATTACATAAAAAAAAAAATATCCAGAAACTTGAACCAAAACTTGAAACGAAATTTAATTTAAAAAGAAAATAATGAAATTCAAAGAGAAATCAATAAAAATTCCAGTATTTTAAAAGTGAATATTTCTATTAAGGTTCAAGTTTTCATTTAAAACCCACCGACAACTAGTTTCAAATGAGTTTTCATTTAATTATTCAAAACCACAAATTCTTCAACCATTCAGCTTCTACTTTGCTATTGATATTTGATCAGCTAGAAATAGCAGTTAAATCTTCTTATACTACCTTAAAAAAGAAAAAGGACACGTAGTCTTAGAGACACATGAGAGGAAAAGCAAAAGTTGAAGTTGAGAAAAAAATCTTCAGGAAGTAATAAAACAAAATGGATGTTGCATGGTTGGTATGGTAACAACTGCACTCAGTTTGGTGCAGTGATTGCATAAATTGCAGGATGAGGAAAAAAATTGTCATAATGAGGGTGAAAAGAATTTGGACATTATCAGGTAACATCAATGGTAATTGGTACCGTTAGTGGAATAATAGTGTTGGAAGATTCTCAGTAAATGGCAGTCGACATGTCTGGGAATGCTCTGTACTGCAAACTGTATGAAGAATAAATATCAAACTACGATGACGGATGTGATGACATGATGACAGTAATGGTGGTCATGAGGGTGATGGTGATGATGATGATGATGATGATGATGATGTTATGATGGTGGTGATAGTGGTAATGAGGAAGTTAGTGGTGGAGATGTTGGTGGTGGTGGAAATGTTGGTGGTGGTGGAGATGATGGTGATGATGATGTTTGTATAAAAGTCAAGATGGGCATGGATAGAATGTCTTTGATCTTAAGCCAGATGCCTGTGGGCTGAGTAGGGGTTAATTAATAATAATAATACCTCAAATCTTTTGCCATTAATATGAATATATGTTCTCAAGGTGTAAAATATTGTAAAAAGACCATTCAAACACACAAACTACAAAAAGAAATCACAAATTATTTGATTTCAGAATTACTTCCCTTTTCTTTCTCAATGAAAATTATCATTAACACTGATGATAGTATTTTGTCTTCAATAAATGTAATTCTAATTGATAAAAAAATTAGGCTCATTCCATTCAATACGTTAATTTGCATTTTAGAATAAAAGTAGCAACAATTATTCTAAGTGATGAATTGCATCACATGAAGAACATTGGTCTATAAGGAATTATATCCTCTCAAAACAATTTCTGTAGACCATTCTTATTTGGTTGCATGAACCATTATTTTGTCAGGGATAAAACTTGTTCATACAACCAAAAACTAACAACAACCATCAACTTCCATGGCCAACCATGTATATATTTGCATGTTCATATCCCACATGTGCAAAAACATGTGGTTCCTAAATTGCATTACTTGCACATAACTGCATTTCTAGATAGCAGTGTGAAGAATACCATTGTCAACGACTATGAATGTCTAAAAAGATAAATCGAATCTCTACATGGTTACATTCAGATTTTCTAATTGTTAATCAACTTGACTGTTTCATAAATTAAATTTTTTCTTCGTGATTTGATAATCCGTAACTTTTACAGACCAATCTTTTTCATGTGAAGAATTCTTTTCCGATAAACTGCTGCCAGTTTTAAAGTAAAGTGTAAACTAACGCATATAATGCAATAAGTCTATCAACATTTTTGATCAGTTCGAATAACACATGTATTTCATTTAATCTGTTCAATCATTTGTCACACTCGAGTGCAATGTCTCCTTACTGTTGTACCTGCATCACTTAGATGTTGCTTCAGTCTAGGCATCAAAACACCTGACCATGACCTTGGTTCCAAAAGCCCTGTTTCGAAACACAGCAAGGTGAGTGACAGGTAACAAATTGTAAATTCAAAGTACTGTGAACCTGAAGAGATACCTCCAAAAAAGCTTATCCTATTCCCTTTAGTTCCATGAATCTCATACACTGGATTGCTCCATTAAATATCAACCTCCACCAAAAGGATAGAAAGCAACCTGTGCCTGAGGAAGATCTGAAAGCAGAAAGCATCATGTTGAAGCAAACAGCACAAGAGTGTTTGCTCTGCATCTGGTGTCCCAACAAACAATTCATTTGGTATGTCTCTCCTTTAGAATTCTGAATACTAAGCCAGCGACATGTATCGATATATGTGAAGCAGCCAAGCTCTTTGTTGAGCTTCTTATTAAAATAAGGGAGGTGTCCTATCCATTGAGTCCTCACTTCAACTATTGCCTTCTCATATTTATATCAGGCATATACATACATACATACATACATACATATAGACATACATACATACATACATATATACATACATACATGTATACATACATACATACATACATACATACATAATACAAACATACATACATAATTACATACATATGTATATACATACTTACATGCATGCATATATTGTGCATATACATACACATATATTTTCTTTTTCTTTTATTCTTTTACTTATTTTACTTGCTACATGTGGCCATGGTGGAGCACCACCTTTAGTCAAATAAATTAATCTCTGGACTTATTGTTTGTAAGTCTAGTACTTATTCTATTGGTCTCTTTTGCTGAACCACTAGGCCACAGGATGTAAAC
>NC_043009.1:31766862-31776862 GCF_006345805.1 Octopus sinensis | reverse complement strand
TCAGTCACCATGATGCAGTGATGAAGAAGGGACAAGAAAAGTTTTTATTACTTTTATTTTTATTACTTAATTTTTGAGAGTGGTCAGGTTCTTTTTAGTATTCTCGTTTGTGAGAGCAGATGAGTTTATCTCAGATATTCTCATTTCAGAAATCATCTCTGGCTAATTGTTGAGAGGGCGTTGGTGTTGCCTTGGTGGAGGCTTGGGCTCTCTGAGCACTCTTGTTATAATTATCTTTATTATTATTATTATTATTATTATTATTATTATTATTATTATATTATTATTATTATTATTACTATTATTATTATTGTTGTTGTTGTTATTATTATTAAGGCTGTGAGTTAGCTGAATTGTTAGCATGCTGGGCAAAATGCTTAGTGGCATTTCATCCATCTTTATGATCTGAGTTCAAATTCCACCAAAGTTGATTTTGCCTTCCATCCTTTCGGTGTCAATAAATTAAGTACCAGTGAAACACAGGTCGATGTAATCTACTATACCATCCCCCTGAATTTCAGGCCTTGTGCCTTTAGTGGTAAAGATTATTATTATTATTATTATTATTATTATTATTATTATTATTATTATTATTATTATTATTCCATGTTTGACTTTTGCTTTATATTTGTACAAGTTGGCTCCAAGTCTCACCCAGAGACCTCAAGAGACAACAGGTTGGAAGTTCATGTTGTTGTTATGCCTAGTGTGCCATATATTTGGGGGGTCCGGTTTGGTGTTGTACTAATGAATGTCTATAAAAAAAATTTTTTTCTTTTTTTAAAAACCGAAAATTATGTTTGTTTTAAACCTTGAGATTACATAGAAAGTATTTTGCGTAGGATATGAGCAGTTCCCATGAGCACTATCTTTTGAATTTCTGCCACTTTTGGGTTTCCTGGAATCTGAGTTAGGTAGCTATCAGCCCCTTTTGCTATCATTCCCAGGGCACCTATGACAACAGGTATTGTTTTAGTCTTCAGGTTCCACATTTTGCTGATTTCTATTTCAAGATCTTTATATTTGCTCAGTTTTTGGTAGGTCTTGACAGATACGTTTATATCGATTGGGACAGTCATATCAATGAGGAGGCAAGTTCTTTGCCAGCCTCGTCTGGCACGTAAAAAGCACCCACTACACTCACGGAGTGGTTGGCGTTAGGACGGGCATCCAGCCGTAGAAACATTGCCAGATCAGACTGGGCCTGGTGCAGCCTTCTGGCTTCCCAGGCCCCAGTTGAACCGTCTAACCCATGCTAGCATGAAAAGCGGATGCTAAATGATGATGATGATAATGATGATGATGATTATTATTATTATTATTATTATTATTATCATTATTATTGTTATTATTATTGCTGTTGTTGTTGTTGTTGTTGCTTTTTGGTTGCTTTTTGTTGTTGTTGGCGGTGGTGGTGTTAATTTATTCATTTCTGAAAAGCAAAAGAATACATCTTTGTTTCTTCTCTGTCATCTATTTTCTATATTGATCTGAAAATCTTAAGTATTTGGTAAGAATGCAATAATATTATTGAGTGACAAATGTTCTTTGTGAGCAAGTTAATAATTTTGTGATATTTCTTATTGGGGAAATTATGTTACAATCGAGGTTTTTATTTCGATATTGAAGGTAGTTTAATTTAACTTTTACAATTTCCTGTTGTTGTTTGAAAAGAAGAGAAATTCACAGGAAGAATTAAATAAACGTTTAGACAATGAAAACAAAAGGAAATTTATAAGCATGCTCAACACAAACATTAACAGCAACAACAGTTGCAGTAGCAGCGTGTATTTTAGAGATGTGGAGATGGTGGTGGAGATAGTGGTGGAGATGGTGGTGGAGATGGTGGTGGAGATGGTGATGGAGATGGTGGTGGTTGTAGTCATTGTCATCATGGTCGTCATGACTGTGGCTGACAAAGGCATTTAAGAAGACAAAGTAGAGAAAAAGCAAAAGAACAAGAACAATTTTTCTCACTTACCCATTCTTGCTATATCATGCTTTCTTTCTCTCACTCACTCTCTCTCTCTCTCTCTCTCTCTCTCTCTCTCTTTCTATTCTCTCTGTCTCTCTTTCTTACTCTATCTAAATATAAAACAATATAGCTATCTAAGTATCATACTTTAATGTAAGTACACAGTTGAAAGGCAAGATGCTGTGGTTTTTGTCTGAGAGAAGCTCAACAGGTATTCTGTAGCATTATTGAGTCTATTGTTTTCTATTTTTTGTATATTAAAGGGAACTGATTCTGTTTAGGCATGTGACTATCATGTACATACCATTGACAACCGAACCAAAAGGCCAAAATATATCTGGCATTCACATCTGGGCAGATGTTCCTCACATTCCAATATACTTTTTATCTCATACTCGTTTCAGTCAACAGATTGTGCCCAAGCTGGAGCACCGCCTTGAAGGATTGACTTCAGCACTTATTTCTTGTTAAAACCTGATACTTATTCTACCAGTCTATTTTGCTGAACCACTAAGTTACAGGGAAAATCCTAACACACCAACACTAGTTCTCTAGCAGTGATGGGGAACAAACATGAACACAAAGACAAACACACACACACACACACACACACACACACACACACACACACACGCACACGCGCACACATGTATATGTATATATACATACAGACACAGGCTTGGCTGTGTGGTAAGAAGCTTGCTTCCCAACCACATGGTTCAGGGTTCAGTCCCACTACATGAAACCTAGTGCAAGTGTCTTCTGCTATTGTTTTGGGCCAACCAGTCTTGCAAGTGGGTTTGGTAGACAGAAACTGAAAGAAGGTTATCATGTACTTGTGTGTTTGTGTGTGTCTCTGTTTGTCCCTTACCACCATTTGACAACCAGTATCGGTGTGTTTATGCCCCTGTGACTTAGCAGTTTGGCAAAAAAAAAAATATTGATAGAATAAGTACCAGCTTTTAAAAAAGAAAACATAAGTCCTGTGTTCGCTTTGACTGACCAAAATAAATTCTTCAAGGTGGTGTCCCCAGCATGGCTGCAGTCTAATGAGAGAAAAAAGTAAATGATAAAAGATATATATATATATATATATAAAATTAACAGAGTGAGATAAAAATCCAACGGTGTGAAAGATTTCATGTTCTAATGTTCTGAAATCTTTCACAGCCTTGGATTTTTATCTCATTCTGTTAATTTTTTTATATATATTAATGCTAATACATGATCTACGTTGGACTCCTCATTTGCATAATCACCGAACATGGAGCTTAACTATAGTCAGTTCATAGCCCTTACTCAGCCTTACCTGACACCTTTGGGTCTCCTTGACACCATTACTTTTCATAACCTCAATTTCTCACTATATATATATACATATACATACATATATATATATATAATATATATATATATATATATATATATATATATACATACATACATATATATATATATATATACATATGTGATGGGCTTCTTTTAGTTTCCATCTACCAAATCCATTCACTAGGCTTTGGTTGGCCTGAGGCTATAATAGAAGACACTCACCCAAGGTGCCATGCAATTGAACTGAACCTGGATCCATGTGGTTATGAAGAAAACCTCTTACCACACACTCATATCTGCACTTAGATATTGAGCTTTTTAACACATCATATCCATGTAAAGATTTCTTCTCAGAAAAAAGTTACAGTGTCACATCTTTCATTGGTCTATATATATTGAGTACAATACAAATTTGCCTATTTTAATCTAATGCTGCTTCAATTGCACACTCCAAGATTTTAGGAAGGGATATATTTTACTTACCTGCTGTTTGATTTGTATCAAGATATTTTTATCAATGTAGAATATCCTTCAAACTGAAATAAGATTTCGTATAAATTATTCCAAGCATGCCATTTAAGTGATTATTTACCTACCTTTAGCATTTTCCTTGCAGAACAAATGTGTAATTCAAAACCTTAGCTTCTCTGCCATTGCTGGGCAATTTAAACTGGTGATGTAGCCTTCAGATTTACTAGTTTCCAACAGCAAATCAAAATAACCCCTTAAAAACCCTGTCAAGTACAATTTCCAAAATAATAAATAAGAAGAATATCCAAGAGAGTTACAATCCTCTATCTACCTGCTGGATAAAATGAAATCATAAATATGTTTCTTGCCTCAATCACGTTAAATAGAAATACATAGCTATGGAGTTAAGAAGTTTGATTTGCAAATAATGGTTCTTGGTTCGAAGTCTCCAGAATCAAATGTCTGATAAGAGCTCATGTTCAGTGTGATATTTGGTGGCCAATAATTCCAACACTGCTTTGGGTTGGGTTGAGTGCATCCATGAATCTCCTCTTTGACTTTGTGCTCCTGAGATATTTTGAATCTTCACAATTCTGGTGAGCTTGCATGTGGCTCTGTGTGTGTGTATGCATGCACAAATGCACGACATTCATACAGATTGAAGTAAGTATACACACACACACATATATATATACATATAATTAACTTATAAACATATAATTCATCACTATAAGTATGTGTCTCGAAGAAAGCCAACAGAAACTTCTAAAAAATTCTGTTATTATCATATCAGACCCGATTTCAGAGTTAATTCATAAGAACCTTCTCTTCATCAGTGATAAATGCGGCAGAGGAATAAATGAAATAGTTACCTATACCCATGTTTATAAGTTATTTATAAATTTAACCTTTAAATGTGTTTTTTTATATGCTGGCCATTGATAAAATTTTTTTCGAAAAATTTTATCCTATATTAGATGTATATATACATATATATAATATGTATGTA
Source organism: Octopus sinensis (assembly GCF_006345805.1). NCBI lineage: Eukaryota > Metazoa > Mollusca > Cephalopoda > Octopoda > Octopodidae > Octopus > Octopus sinensis. The sequence continues at coordinate 31,772,078 of NC_043009.1, read as the reverse complement.
TGAAGGCACATGGCTTAGTGGTTAGTGTGTTGCACTCCCGACTGCGAGATCATGGGTTTGATTCCCAGACCAGGAGTTGCATTGTGTTCTTGAGTAAAGCACTTCATTTCACATTGCTCTGTGACCATTTTGTCATCTGACATGTGACATACGGCACACCTGTACAGGTAATGTACAGGTGATGGAGGGAGTGAGCTTATGTGAACACAGACACTTGATCCCTATAAATAAATCTTTTGTGTGGTTGCTCGGCAAGAAACTGCCGAACCCTCATACATCGTCTAATGATGGGAGAATCCATGATATAGATGTGTGTGTATGTGTATATTAGATAAATATATATATATACATGCATATATATATATATATATATATATGTATGTATGTATGTATGTGTGTGTATTAGATATATATACAGACATGCATTTTCAAAATATTTTTATTTAATATGCAAAGCGAACAATTGAAATGTAATCAATAGGTAGAACATTTTTTTTTACCTTTTGTTTACTATTTTTACTTGTTTCAGTCATTTGACTGCGGCCATGCTGGAGCACCGCCTTTAATCGAGCAACTCGACCTCGGGACTTATTCTTTTTTGTAAGCGCAGTACTTATTCTATTGGTCTTTTCTGCCGATCCGCTAAGTAACGGGGACATAAACACACCAGCATCGGTTGCCAAGCAATGCTAGGGGAACAAACACAGACACACAAACACACACGCATATATATATATATACATATATATGACGGGCTTCTTTCAGTTTCCGTCTACCAAATCCACTCACAAGGCTTTGGTCGGCCCGAGGCTATAGTAGAAGACACTTGCCCAAGGTGCCATGTGGTGGGACTGAACCTGGAACCATGTGGTCGGTAAACAAGCTGCTTACCACACAGCCACTCCTGCACCTTTATATATACTTTAGTATCTAAATGACATTCCCTTTGCAGTTTTTAATTCAGAAACTCTTTTTGGCATTAAACTGGTGAGCTTTGTGATTGTCTCTTGTGGAATTTCTGCTCACTTTTCATGCAACAATCGCAACAATTCATCTTTAGATTTAGGTTTCTGGCGAATTTTTTGTATACCTTTATCTAGTATGCTCCAAAGATTTTCAATCGGGTTCATGTCAGGAGATTGGCTCAGCCAAGGAAGCGCTTTTTGATCCCATTTTCAGTCAGCCATTGTTGATTCCTTTTCACTGTGTGCCATGGAGCCCCATCTTCCATGAATAAAAACTCAGTTTTCGTTATGTTATCATGTGAATATATTGGAAGCAGTCCTTGCTTAAGTATTTCGACATATTTTTCAGAGTTTATGGTTCCAACACATTCGATCAGCTTGGAACAACCATTGCTGGTGACAGCTCCCCATACCATTACAGAGATACCAGCATGTTTCACAGTTGGTTGAAGTTGTTTCAAATCAAATTCTTGATTGGGAAACCTCCAGACCCAAACATGTCCACTGACTGAAAATAATGCAAATCTGGATTCATCTGAGAAAATCACTTTATCCCAAAATGAACTGGATTTTTCTGACATCTTAGTCCATTTCTTTCTTTTCATGATATTAATTGGATGAAGAAGTTTTCTTCTAGCTGCTCATCCATAATACCCAAGCTTATGCATATATGTAACACATGTTCTTAGACTAACTTCTAGTTGTTTTGCAATGTCAGAAGCCTTTGAACAGGGTTCGTTTTCCACAATTCTCTTCAAACAGTGAAGCTTCCGTTCCGAGGGCCCAGATCGGCCAGGACGAGAATATGTTGATTCTTTTCCTTGGCTTTTGAATTGAACTATAATTCTATTAACAATAGCAAGAAGGATTTGAAGATTTTCGGCAATTTTTCGCTGGCGAAGACCAGCCTCAGATTGCCCAACAATACGACCTCTTTGAAAATCTGACAGTTCTGCTGAATTTTTTGTGTGTGGTATGGTTACTCTTCACAAATGTTAAATATAAGGGCACCTAGAATGAAAAGGAATAATTACGTTGTAAATTCTACACCACTGAAAACATATTACGACACTTAGATCAGAAATTTTGAAAACTAATGGTGTCTATTTACTTCCTGCATGTCTGTGTATATGCATATATATACATATGTATATATATACGTGTGTGCGTGTATTCTTAGTCTATATATTTTATGTATATATGCATGAATACATACGTAAAATTGAAAAGTCTGTCTCTTTGTTCCTCTTTTGTTACTCTCTTAACTGAAAGCTATATATTATTTTAACTATTTGAAATAAATTTAGAATATTTTCAATATTTTTATAATTTACTGCTTCTTCTTAAACAATTTTTATAATTTCCTGAGATATCAGTTAAGTTTAGCTTCCTAAGTTTTGATACACACATATAAATCTCTTTGAAACTTCACTTATATTGTTTGTCTTAATTTGTTTTCTATTTTCTTCACTTGTCCTTCGATTCAAATATGTTCAAATTGAGTGTGAAGCTGTCGTAGTTTCAGTAACTATATTTTAGAGAGATATATCTGTCTGTCTGCTCATTCAGCTTTATAATTACCATGATGACTGGCAAGAAAAATATATATATCTAATATACATAAATATTCATAAAAATATATTTATACAAGGATATAATGAAATAGAATTTTTTTAAATGTAATGAAAAAGTAACTTTGAAGCAAACATGAATCTGACAAAAATGACATTTTCTTTTTTTTTTAGAGGAAAGATAAATGGTTTTAAAATAAATATTGGAAATTAGAATAAATATATGGAAATTTAGAAAATTGATACATTTTACAAGAATATTTGATAACCAATGAAAATTATATGGAGAATAAAAAATTAGCACTTTGAAGAATAACATGGTTTCAGTCAGATCTGACATATATACATGGCTAATTTTGGCATACAGACTTGGAATTCTAGACACAAAAAAAAAAAGAAAAAATGCATGGCGTGTATTATATCAAAAGAATTAGATTTGTGTTGGTGTCAAATAGTAAAGATTGGTACCAACAAATGCCACAAAGTACAGACGAAGATAGGAAGGGAACATGGTAAAATGGTAAAATGGTAAAATGGTATGTGTTGTAGCAAGTGGTGTAATATGCAGTCCAAACTGGAACAAATAGGTACCTCACCATTATCAAAAGAACAAAAGGATTTACCAGAATGATGAGGAAACTGCATCCAGTAGTGATGGTCAAGGTTGGAGTTTCTAGTGTTGTGGAGAGCGGAGAGTCACCCTTTACATTACTATTGTTCACAGGACTGTTCTGATTCAGGATAGTTTCTGTCAGGGCTCCTTCTATGGCTTAAACAGACTTCCCAAGGATAGAGGAGGTTCCTGTTATTTTTAACAAGGCTGTGTGGAAGGCAGTTCTTCTTGAAAAAAAAAAATACGCTGACAAAACTTGCTTGTCAGTGGAACCTATAATGGCAACTGAGAGAGTGACGAAAGTGTTGTACAAGATTTTGTCACTTAAATTCAATGATAAACACAATCATTTCATTTCTTGATCACTATTTTGTATTCTATAAAGTACTATGGTGATGGAATTCTGGTGTTCAAAGTCATATCCACGCATATGCAAGGATAAAAATAAATTAGAGCAACCAAGCTGATTGTACAACACCTACAATCTGACATGATGAGGCAATCATTATATATGTATATATATAAATATACATACATACATATATATATATACATACATACACATATACATACATACATCATCATCATCATCATCATGCTAGCATGGGTTGGACGGTTCAACTGGGGTCTGGGGAGCCCGAAAGCTGCACCAGTCCAGTCAGATCTGGCAGTGTTTCTACAGCTGGATGCCCTTCCTAACGCCAACCACTCCGAGAGTGTAGTGGGTGATTTTATGTGCCACCGACCAGGTGCCAGACGAGGCTGGCAAACGGCCACGCTCGGATGGTGTTTTTTATGTGCCACCGACACAGGTGCCAGACGAGGCTGGCAGACGGCCACGCTCGGATGGTGTTTTTATGTGCCACGACACAGGTGCCAGATGAGGCTGGCAAACGGCCACAATCGGATGGTGCTTGTTACGTGCCCACAGCACGGAGGCCAGTCGATGCGGTACTGGCTACGGCCACGTTCGGATGGTTTTAGTGTGTGCCACGTGCCACCGGCACTGGTACCACAAAGATACAAATTCCATTGATGTTCATCTATTTTGATTTGTTTTGATTTGATTTTCACTTGCCTCAACAGGTCTTCACAAGTGTCACAAGAAGGAAGGTATGCACAGGTGGACTGACTACGTCCCAGGTAGGGGCCATGGGTTATGGCCTGACTAGTCTTGCCGCGGTCTTCGGATGGTGTTTTTATGTGCCACCGACACAGGTGCTAGATGAGGCTGGCGAACGGCCATGATCGGATGGTGTTTGTCATGTGCCCACCGCACTGACTACAGCACTGATGGATTTCTTGTGTGCCACAGGCACTGGTACCACAAGATACAAATTCCATTGATGTTCATCTATTTTGTCTATTTTGATTTGATTTGATTTGATTTGATTTGATTTGATATGTGTATATATATATATATATATATATATATATACATACATATATATAAATACATGCATACATGCATATATATATATACATGAATATGCATATGTATATATATATACATTTACATATATATATTTACACATATACATATGCATATTCATGTATATATATACACACACACACACACCACACACACACACACACATATATATATAAAAATACGCATTCACATTTACATTACAATTCAAGAGTTAATAAGTACAGTGGACATATGCATGAAGGTGAACTCACAGGCTTTGCAGCGTTTTGTCCAAATACAGGTGTGAACGAATATATCCAAGGTAGATGAAATGACATGCAAAAGTGCAAGAGAAAGATTCATGTGAAGATAACTGTATATGAATATGGAGGTGAGAACATCAAGTGAGATGCGAAAAGTCTGTTAGTGACAATATGAATGATTACGTTTCAGGAATAACTGGTAAAAGCTGAAGGCAAATGATATTATGAATATGTATGCATGCATACATGTATGTATGTTCACCATAGGAAGTGGTTATACTAAGACATGAGTTGTCATCCACCATGTTTGTATGTAAGTATGTAACTACAGGGTGATTCAAAAGTCAACATACATAGGAACAATTTATTTTTTGATAAGAAATAGTTTATAAA
>NC_043009.1:31701862-31764362 GCF_006345805.1 Octopus sinensis | reverse complement strand
TCGATGCTTCCTAGGGCTATACAGCGGTGGTGTACCCCCTACTGTCACGTTCTTGTTAGATTGACAGTATACAACCATTCTTTTTTTCTTTTCCTTTTACATTGTCACCCTTCCTATCCTCTTCCTTCTATTTGTATCACTCATTGATCATATTTTAATTTATTCCTGCACCTTCCCTACTCTTAAATTTAAAACTCACACTTCTCACTTCACCATGATTTAAGACTTATGTGACAGTGTTTATCTCCCTTGCAATAACTGCCACCAAAGACTCCACGTGTTCAACTTCCTCTGGCAGTGGATTCTGATTTATACTCATATAAACTAATGACGATAGCCAAGGTGTTATGCTTTCAAAGGAACTGTCTCTACAAGAACAAATGAACAGCAGCTGAAATACATTATCTGCACCCAAAATGATGACACTGTAAAACGGCTTGTGAAATTATTTGTAGTCAAGATTATTAAAGTAACTGCATTACTGACTTTTTGACAAGGTGTATAACTCACTGAGAGTAGTTAGAAGTAAGAAGGACTTTTCTCTCACTCCTCTACTGTCTTCGGTCTCACTTGCAGAATTATGATTGATCTGTGAAGTAAAATATACATCCTTTGAATGCCTTCTAAATTATCTCACTTGGTACAATGTTCAACAGTGTGTAATAAATTTACTGAAGGTTTTGTCACGCTGGCGATTCCCAAAAAAGGATGAAATAGCACTATGCACGGCTACCATTGACTAAAGAATATTTGGAATGGTTATAATGAGTAAACAGATACATAGGTATATTCTGTGAATCTCCTTCGTTACTCTCAAATTCAAAATTCAAATTTCTCCATCCATCACGATTTAAGATCCTTCTTGTAGTAATTACCTTCATTACTGTAAATGCCACCAGTAACTCCATATGTTACATTTATTGCATGCAGGTGTGCATCATGGTGGTAGCTGCTGGTGAATGAAAATGTATTTCTAGGGCTACATGTAGAATTAACTAACAACACTCGTGAGCAATTAACGGAAGGTTTTATAACTGCACATAGTGTTTCTGTGTTAGGTTTTATTTTACAACGCTAACAGCAACATTCACACACCAGAAGGGACATACTACTGGGGTCTACGACAATCTAACTGATATAACAGTCTGTGGCTGGCCTATCATAACTGGAAAATAATTGCATTATATTCGTGGTGACGAAAATTCCCGACTCCTATCGGCTGGATGTTGTGATGAGTATGGAGATGTCAAACGGCTGTCGCAACCTATGCAATTACTGCCAAAAAACCCGCCTTTATTTATAGCGCATAATAAGGAAGTTCTAGCAAATAGAATTACGTGATGACTAAGGGATGATTGGTTGCGTAAGTGGCTGATCACGTGAAGCTATTGAGGTTTGATCATGATGTCTGCCTGGCTACTTAGCGATTCAGTTTTGAATCTGCTACGCATGTTATTGTTATTCAAAATATTATATTTAAATTTCGTTTGTGTGCATAATTACATGTAGCAGAAATGCATTTGTGTGTGACTGTATGCATGTATAACTGTATATGTAAAATTAGCACGAAGCATAAGGATGCATATATTGCTGTATGTATGTTCTTGCTTTGTAAGGATGTGTATAAGATTATACACAACTATATACACAGATTGGCAAGGACTAAATAATTGCGTGTATTCATATGCATATGCATATATATGTGTGTGTGTGTGTGTGTATTTTTGGTTCGTTGGTGGGTCTTTACCATTGGACGATGAGAATTCACTTATTTGATCAACAGATTTACCTGCTCTTGAATTAATGTGTGAGTGGCCGAGTATTCCACTGTCATGTGTAACACTAACAAAATTCTCAAGCTAAATTGGCATGGTAAATTATGTTTTCACGCTCACGCACGTACATGCGCGTACACAGATTCATATAATGTGTATGCTTAGTTGTGTCAGTTGGTAAGCGGTTAACCACATGAATGTTGATAGATGTACACATATATTTGGTGTCTATAATCGCATGCATGTAAGCGCGATTTTGCGTGAAAGCCCTTAATTTTTTTACCTTTTAATTGCTTCAGTGAATAGACTGCGATCATGCTGGGTCACCGTCTTGAAGAATCATCCGAGAGGATTTGAATTTCTTTAATGCCTGCGGTTTATTCTACTGGTCTCTTTTACCGAACCGCTAATTACTGGGACGTAAACACACCAACACCAGTTGTCAAGCGGTGGTGGAGGACAAACACAAATACAAACATACACACACAGACATACACACTTACACATGCATGCGCGCATGCACGCACACACACACACACGCACGCATACATGAACACATCATCATCATCATTGTTCGACCGTGGTCGAGACAATGGAATTTACCATGCTACGCCAGACTTCACGGTCCATCATGGCATTACGGAGGTCCTGTTGCTGGATGCCTGTATCCCTGGAGATTACATCAGGGTAGGAGAGTGTGCGCCCTCTGGTATTGCGAGTAGATGGCTTCCAGAGGAGAAGAATAGAAATTACTTCTTTTTCAGCTCTACAACAATGTCCAGCAAACTGGACTCTCCTACCTTTCACAAGAGATGACACAGGTGGTAGTTTCCCATATATTTGCATTTTGGTTGGATGGCGCTTCCACGAGAGATTTTGAGCTCTCATAAGGAGGCGAGTGTAGGTTCCATCCAACCGCCTCTCAAGCTTCTTTGATAGCGTCCAGGTTTCTGAGCCATATAGTAGAATTGGTTCGACTGTGGCTTTGAAGATTTCAAGTTTGAAGTCTCTACTTAGATTTGATGACCAGATCTTATGCATGTCATTACAGGCTGACCAGGCCATACCCTTTCTAGTTAGAAAGTCTTTTCCAGATGATGATATGTATGCCCCAAGATATTTATAATCAGAAACCATATTTAAGGGCGCATTGTTGAGAGTATGGATGATGCAATCACTGTTGGACAGGCACTTGTTTATGTATTCAGTTTTGGCCTCATTGAGGTAAAGACCTACACAATTTGAGGCTTGTTCAAGAGATTGTAAAAGAGACTGGGCATTGGAGAGAGAATCACTGATAAGAGCGATGTCGTCAGCAAAGTCAGTGTCTGTCAAGTACTCAGCTGGGTGTCTGGAACTTCTTTTTGGTTTTATTTCAAAGCCCTTGCCAGAGATGGTATCAACTGACATACGTAGCACATAATCAACAACAATGATGAACAGAAATGGGGCGAGTGTGTCTCCCTGCCGTATTCCGGCTTTGATTGAGAAAGATGATGTTTCTCCGTCAGGGGTTAAGATGGCTGAAGACGTATCTGTGTAGAGTACCTTGATGGCAGAAATGATTTTGTCTAGTATCCCATAGAGCTTAAGGATTTCAAACATCTTGTACCTATCTACAGAATCGAACGCTTTAGAAAAGTCTACAAATACCATTGCAAGATCGCGATTAAAGGCTTTTGATTCTTCAATAAGTCTGCGTAGGCATAGTATCTGGCCCAGCTATAATTTGGAAGGATGATAGATTTCACACACTTTTGCTCAACCTCTGCAACCACACACTTTCCACCTTTGTCGCTCCAAAGATTTGGCACCAATCTCAAATCATTCCAATACCCCAAAAAGGCGATTTATCCCTCGTCACCAACTACAGGGGTATATCTCTAATGGCAATTGCTGCAAAACTGTACTACAAACTGATCCTAAATCGTCTTGTCCTTTTTGTTGAACCTTTGCACCGAAAGAACCATGAACACATACACACATTATACAGTGGGCTTCCTTCAGTTTCCATCAACCAAATCCACTCAGAAGGCTTTGGTCGGCCCGTGGATGTAATAGAAGACACTTGTTCAAGGTGTCACGCAGTGGGATTGAACCCCGAACCATGTGGTAAGGGAGCAAACTTCTTCTCACACAGCCACGCTTATGCCAATATGTGCATCTTGTGTATATATTAATTTGTGTATATGCATGCTAGTGTACATTCATTTGTATTTCTGGACACTGTGTGCTTGTGCGTATGTGTATGTGCACGCCTGTTTAATTATGTACATATAGTTTCCTGTTTCTGTGTGTATCTGCGTTTGAGTGTGTATGTATGTAGGTAAACATCCTCTGTTCTGTGACATTTCATATTCTAACTCAATAAATCAAAAATTTTATTCTTTGTATTGTCATCATATGGTACCAACAGTATTTTCTAAAATATTCTAATGCAAAACTATAATTAATTCCCCTCCCAGAATATCCTGAATTCGATTCGCATGCAACTTTAGGCGTCTTGAAGTACTTCCGGCTTCAGATAAATCATACTTATTTTACATTACTTTCTGAGTTCATATTTTTATTCCTTGTAAAATCAAGCGGAGAGACACTTTCTACATGTAGAAGATTAACATGTGGTATTTGATTAACGTTTGTTGTTATATTTGACAAAAAATACACTGATTCCTCCAAAAGGTTTATGAATTATATGAACCACTGAGAAGACGAAAATTGTCATAAAAACGCGAGATACATAAAATATATTTTCATGAGAGTGGAACACATGAATAATCTACTTAGAAAAATATGGTTTCAGAACGCAAAAGTCTCCCCAGCAGAACATGGCTCTGTGAGTGTTTGAAGAAAATCTTTCCAACAGGATCAGAAAGATGAAATTTTAAAATGTTCAAATCAGTTTTAGAATATCTTAAATAAGAACTTGCGGTCTTGTAGAAACTCTAAAAGAGTTTCATATCTCATCTGAGAAAGAAAAAAAAAGTCTTTATGAGATCGATAAACTCACCTATACAAGAATTTTCTCCAATAACATTGCAAAACATCTGAGAAAACAACCTGAAAACAGAATTTAATTAGCAAATAAACGATAGATGGATGACAGAGTAAACTGTCTGTCAACTCGTCAAACTTCTATTACATTAAAGGACCACACAATTTAATTCCAGCTTAATAATCCGGATAAACGTGAGTTAGATAAGACCAGTAAACATATATTACATTTCATTAATAGCAGTATTATGCAAGCAACCAGCCTTCTACTCTGCAATAATGACACTTCTGTCATTAAGTTGTTCAGTGACATACACAATAAATTTAGATACAAGCGTACAGAGTTTTACATCGAGAAATTCTAACCTTCCATAACCAAAACTCTCCTACGAATAATCTTACATTTCAGCGGTAATTTTACCATAATTAGCGATAAGACATCGACGTAATTATACACGCTAGAAAGACGCTTTCCTGATGACTCATTCAAAATAAAACGCAGTAGGACAAAACTATTCGACATCCCAAAAGAGTGTTTTGAAAGGGTTGAAATATGCAGTTCCAAAGGATTGTGCAAGATTTGTTCCTATTGAAATTAGACTGTAGAGTTAGAGATTTGCAGAGATGTCAGACTGATTGGATATATTTTTATTTTTAAATAAAAGGGTAAAAAAGAAAAAGAAAAGAAATAACGAAATTGACAGGTTCAAAGATTTAACCTTAGCACCGTTTGGTTGAATATAAACCTAAATTTAAATTTCGGTGAATGCAACCCTCAAAGAAGGCCCCACGAGACCTTACGATACATTTGCGTATGCCACAATCGATATTCTGCTGGTTAAAAAGGCTGACACAATAACGTTAGTAAAAGAAGCGTAGACCTATCTCCTGACGTAAAATAATTTAACTGCTGTTGGATATTACAACGACGCTGCGGACAGAAGCGAATTAAAGAAAAATATGTGTTATGTGTTTGGTAAGAAGGCAGAAAAATACAAATGTTCACAAACACTGTGCGTGCTTGTTCACATATGCAAGCACATACATACAAGAAGCTGTTTATTTCATATCTATTTTTGTTTACAGCTGCGTGTGCCTTATATACATTCATGTACACACATACTTACATGTACATGTATGTATACACATAATGCACATTTACAAAACAAGCTCACAAAAGCTTACATGGTCGAATATTACAGCTGTTCACATTTATTACTCTTTTACTCTTTTACTTGTTTCAGTCATTTGACTGCGGCCATGCTGGAGCACCGCCTTTAGTCGAGCAACTCGACCCCGGGACTTATTCTTTTTGTAAGCCCAGTACTTATTCTATCGGTCTCTTTTTTGCCGAACCGCTAAGTGACGGGGACGTAAACACACCAGTATCGGTTGTCAAGCAATGCTAGGGGAACAAACACAGACACACAAACACACACACATACATATATATATATATATATACATATATACGACAGGCTTCTTTCAGTTTCCGTCTACCAAATCCACTCACAAGGTATTGGTCGGCCCGGGGCTATAGCAGAAGACACTTGCCCAAGATGTCACGCAGTGGGATTGAACCCGGAACCATGTTGTTGGTTAGCAAGCTACTTACCACACAGCCACTCCTGCGCCTTTATGGTGGGGAAAAAATAAAAAGAGAAAGATCATATGGTATAACCCATTATTTAACTTCAAACTCCGTTCAAACATCATCCGATTGTTCTTTACACATTTCCCTATGGACTCTATCTGCCATAAAATATACAATATAGTGTTTAGTCAAACTACATCCCTCCTGACAACTTCACCACCTCAATAGTTACAATTAACAGAAAAAAAAATTAAATATCGAAATTCACAAACTTTACCACATCACTCAAGCTACCATGTCGTTATTACCTGCTTACGACAATGAAAATGCTTCTATAAAAGTGGAGTGTACAATACGAAGATCTATACCAAAATCCAACAATTTTGCGAAAATATAACAGCATAGAGCGAACTGAAAAATAACTTTTAAAAGATAGGTGCAATAAACTGTTACTTATTACATTGTACTTTTACACTATATCACCATCTCTGAATTCAGAGTTAGAAAGATTGTGCTGCGTATCACACAGATGCATTGGGTGCGTAGGCCAAAGTTATGGATATATATATATATATATATATATATATATATATGGTTACAGTAGAGATCTGAATTGAGTTTACGCAAGTTAGAAAAAGCTATAGTGAGTGCAACATTTCGGATAGTAGAGTAAAAACATTTGATTGCGTTCTTATTAAAAGTTGTAAAGTATTTATGCTGCGGGTGAAAGTGTTTTCTAAGTAATTTAAAAGAAAGTTTTGCTGTTAAAGTTGTTACGGTGAAGGTGAAAGGAGAATTATACCAAGAGATGTTTCTTTTCCTATATCCACTTCTAATTACGTGAATTTCACTGTTTTGGATTGTAAGATCAATATAAAATATTTTTCACTTTAAAACTCTTCTAGCTAATGCTTCATTATAATAAGGTGCGGTTTCAGCGAAAAATTGCTTATTTGCGAAGAGGTTACAGATTCTAAGTGAAAGAGATACCTCACTAGAGAGTTAATAATGTCCTTACAGTGGTTAGACAGTTCAGACACTCAGTTTAAGAATGTACATATAAGTATGGATATATATATATATATATATATATATATATATATATACACACACATGTACACAGATACAAATGTATATACATATATCTTTACATATATAAGTTTGTATATAATAATAATAATAATAATTCTGTTAAAAAGTTTCATAATATTTCAGCTCGTATGTTCTTCAGATTTCTTGGAGATATGTTTATTATATAAGAATTGCATGCTTAGTGATACATTCATACATACACACACACACATATATGTATATATGTATATATATATATATATATATATATATATATGTATGTATGTATGTATGTATGTATGTATGTATGTATGTATGTATGTATGTATGTATGCATGTATGAGTGCAAGGGGGAGAAAAGAAATGAAAGAGAAGAGGGGAGTGTGGGCATGGGTAGTGAATGTACAAGAAGAGGTGAAATAATTGGGAGAAAATCACTATTGTTGCTAGCAAATGTTAACATGACAGGAAAATATTGTATTCTGTTGCAATTAAAGGTTTTCTTGGAGTCTTTAGTTTGTAGATTTACTAAAATCAAGGAATAGCATCAATACAGTATCAACAAAGGAGGAATTCACGGAAATGTGTATCGATCGTCAAAGCCATGATAACGGGAATTGCGGAAATGGTAGAATGATTGGTAGAATACTTTGCAGTAATTACTGATGTGCGGGTTCAATTATCAACCGCGTCGTCTTTAGTTATAATCTTTGGCGGAGAGGGAGATGGACCAAACAAATACTTTGATGCTGTCAGATCAGTCGACAGTAACCCTTCAACATTTTCCATACACTTTTGACTTGGTGCCAATGTGACAAACCATCGTAATCGTGGTCAACGTCCATATCATCATCCTCTTCCTACTATTATTCCTTTTCCTTCTCCTTCTCCTCCTCATCATCTCCATTATTATCGGAATCAACTGAACCACATCACCATTGTTATCATCCTTCAACATCGTAGTCAAAGTGATTATGATCCTCATCATCATTAGAGTCGCAATAATGGTGACCCTCTCATCGCTCCCACAAATAAGGGTTCAACATGACACAACTGTACAATGTTCCGAGTTCAATAATTTGTCGAAACCTATATCTGCTGAGATCTGTGGACTTTGTATGTGGGGGTCAAACCTGAAGTCTTCAGGAAGCATTCTATATCAGTCTCTGTCACCTTTTTCTCTTGCGAAGAACGTGTGCAGGTGTTGTTGGTGTCTTGGTTTCTCGAACAATCTCCACGGTAAATAATATCCTTGTAGGGTGCATGTTTTGGGCAGAGACAATCCCACTCTGTCGTCCTTGAAATTTGTATTGGTTTGGTGCCAACAAGGGCTACGAGCCCTGCCGTTATCAGTATGCAGGATTAATATGGAATAACCATCACTTAGATGGGGTGCTGGGAGGGGCTGTTGCTCCGGGTCAGAGAAGCTAAGAGGTGGTTCCTCACTCCTCCAAATTCTAGAACTTTCAAACCATGACGCAACTACTGGGAGGGGCAAGATGAGAAGGGGAAGAGGCTGATTACACTCACAGTCCAAGGTAGTGAGCTGGCAGAATCGTTTGTGCGCTGACAAAATGCTTAGCGGCACTTCGCCCATCTTTGCGTTTTGAGTTCAAATTCCACCAAGGTCGACTTTGCTTTTCATCTTTTCAGGATCGATAAAATAAGCACCAATCAAGCACTGGTGGGGGGGTCGATGTAATCGACTATCCCCCTCCCTACAAATTCCAGGCCTTTGCCTGTAAAAGAAAGGATTATTACATACACGTATACATACGTAGCCGTTCCATTTGTGACCCTCTCTTATTTTGATTATGCATTTTGTTCTTTTTAGTTGCTATTCATTTAGCTGCACATCTGAACACTACTGCTCATAGCAGCTGCAACACTCAGTCAAATATTCTATCATCACTCACTTCCAAATCAGGTTTTAATCATCGTCAGTCACAGAATTAATCATAAACTTATGGCACCTCCCCCACTCCCGGTGGTAATGATGCAACCTGTAACCAATGGAACCACAACAACACCAACACCACCATACAATAATAACAACTGCTACCATCACCACTACCATCACTGCTTCTACAACCACCACCACCGCCACAGCCATCACCACCGCCACAGCCATCACCACCACCACTACTGCCATCGTCGCTACTGCTGCTGCTACTACTACTACTACTACTACTACTACTACAACCTCCACTACTACTACTATCACTACAATCACTACTACTACTACAACTATCACCACAGCTGTGACAACCACCACCACCACCACCACTACTACTACTACTACTACTGCAAGCAATAGATATTCCACGATGTCCTCTAATTCAAACGGCTGTTATTGTCTTCCTCCTCTTCTTCTGTCGGTCAGTCTGTTCTGTCGAAAGGTCACAGAAACTTCCCTCAAGGCTGACATCATCATACGTGTTGCATTGGTTTAGATTTATGAATATGCGGTTGCTTTCTATTTCTATGATTCTTTATTTTTGTTTTGTCGTTTATTTCTGTTTTTGGTATTTTCTGCTTCACATTTCCACCCCACCCCCACCCCTACTCACTTCTGATGCTGGTGCTGCCGAATTCTTTGTTGTTGCTGTTGTTTCAGTTATTCATCCGTCTTATTTCTTGCTTTCTACCTATAACTTTATTCTCGTAACCAATCTGTCAGGAACTGAAATTTATTATAGTCTTCATCTTTACATCAAATGCCCCTGCATTAACACAAGCTTCCTTTTCAAATTCCGTCAAGATATCCATTGATTTGCGTCAGAATCGCAACACAAAGCAGGGGATAGGTTACAGTTCTAATGAATCTAATGACTTACTATGTCATCTTCGTATTTTTGCATTAAAATATATAAAAAAAAGTTGCTTTTACTCTCCACGAGGCCTCGATGCTGCTAAAAGAATACATGAAGGGGATTACAGCAATAGTGCTGTAGTAGATTTGAAACTGAATTGCCAGATAGTCGAGCAAATACCACGGTTAGATCACTGTTGTTTCACATGATCAAATAGTTTCCGCTACGTTCGCGCGAAAACTATAAATACAAGGGAGAGAGATAAGTGTTGTTCCTAATGCATTTGTCTAACCCATTTTGCTACAAACACATCAAGCTGCTCGTAAAAGTGAACAAACAAGACACACAATATATGGATGGAAGCACTCCGTCGGTTACGACGACGAGGGTTCCGGTTGATCCGAATCAACGGAACAGCCTGCTCGTGAAATTAACGTGTAAGTGGCTGAGCACTCCACAGACACGTAGTTCTCGGGGATATTCAGCGTGACACAGAGAGTGACAAGGCCGGCCCTTTGAAATACAGGTACAACAGAAACAGGAAGTAAGAGTGAGAGAAAGTTGTGGTGAAAGAGTACAGCAGGGATCACCACCATCCCCTGCCGGAGCCTCGTGGAGCTTTAGGTGTTTTCGCTCAATAAACACTCACAACGCCTGGTCTGGGAATCGAAACCGCGAGCCTATGACCGCGAGTCCGCTGCCCTAACCACTGGGCCATTGCGCCTCCACTACACAATATATACGGTGTTGCGTAAAGAATTGAATTTTCATCCGTGGACACCCCATTACGCGCAGCAGCTAAAACTTGAAGACTGTGACAGCAGAAGTCCAGATCTCACTCCATGTGATTTATTACCTGTCAGGTTACAAAAGAGAGGATGTGTATAAGTCAAAACCTCGCACACTTGAAGACTTGGAGACACGGATTCATGAGTTTCTCAAAGATATCCCAGACGACATCCTTCAGAAGGTTGTTCATTCGATCCCTGGCCGTTTGAGGAAGCTGATTGATGCCACCTGTGCTTACGTTGAAATATGAAGATTTACTATCATTGTCCCATGTAATAAAGGACATGTATCATTTGTTTCAATAAATTTGTAAAAGGAATATATATTTCTTTACTGCCCACAAGGGGCTAAACATAGAGGGGACAAACAAGAACAGTCAAAGGGATTAAGCCGATTACATCGACCCCAGTGCGAAACTGGTACTTTATTTATCGACCCCGAAAGGATGAAAGGCAAAGTCGACCTCGGCGGAATTTTGAACTCAGAACGTAACGGCAGGCGAAATCCGCAAAGCATTTCGCCCGACGTGCTAGCGTGTCTGCCAGCTCACCGCCTTTTGTAAAAAGAATATAGATTTTATTACCTATTTTTAATGCCTATACTTACTTTTCCCCCCACCCTGTAATGAGTAGTCTCACGGTGTGTATTCTGTGCAAACATGCTGAGCCGATAATCATAACAAGTCGAGGTTATTATCAGAATGTTTCCGCATTGCATATGGCGTGATTAGACTGTTCATTAGAAAGGTATGTACAGGTGATGGTCATCGTTAGCCTTCCTTGTTGAGTCAGTCAATGAAGAAGGCTTCATGCTATCCACTCGTTTTCACTTATTACTCAAGGTTTTCTAACAATGTGTGTAAATGGTATTTATGATGGTTGACAAACTTGGGTGGTGGAATTTTACAGGAAACTCAGTAATTCTGTTACCAAGGTTTGTTGAATGGTTTGTTAGGTTTTTGTTGGGGTGGGATGTGTGTGCTTGTGTCTGTGTTGGGGAGGGGGCATTCTTTAAGTTGAACACAAGTTTTTGAGTGGCACCCACAGTTCAAGTCTGTTCGTCATGCTGAGCATTCAGAACAATCATCAGCAAAATGTAAGAAAATTAGAAAAAAATTCTGAATGAATTCCTGCGGAACCTTACAGAACAATCTATTAGTTTTCTTTCTGTCTTTCTTTCTTTCTATGTCTCCCTCTCACACCTCATACACTCGCACATACAAACACGTACGCACACACACAAACACGAACACGCATGTGCACGCGCGCACACTCACACACTACCACCACCACCACCGTACCACACCCAATTGAAATCAGTTATGAGAATTCTCGATTCCGTTATGCTTTATTCCTCACCATAAGTGGAGGCGCAATGGCCCAGTGGTTAGGGCAGCGAACTCGCGGTCGTAGGATCGCGGTTTCGATTCCCAGACCGGGCGTTGTGAGTGTTTATTGAGCGAAAACACCTAAAGCTCCACGAGGCTCAGGCAGGGGATGGTGGTGATCCCTGCTGTACTCTTTCACCACAACTTTCTCTCACTCTTTCTTCCTGTTTCTGATGTACCTGTATTTCAAAGGGCCGGCCTTGTCACACTCTGTGTTACGCTGAATATCCCCGAGAACTACGTTAAGGGTACACGTGTCTGTGGAGTGCTCAGCCACTTACACGTTAATTTCACGAGCAGGCTGTTCCGTTGATTCGGATCAACCGGAACCCTCGTCGTCGGAACCGACGGAGTGCTTCCATTCCTCACCATATATATTTGGTATGCGTTCGGTCCGTTTTGGAGTTTTATATTCACAATATTTATCTATTTATCTATATTTGTTTTCGTTTGTTTCCTCTAATTGCATAAACTTGCGTGTTTTTTTGTTTGTTTTTTACGCGTTCTGTTTCCATTTCTATGGAGTCTCATATCTTCTTAAATTAGTTAATTTTCTGGGATTCAATGCGACACTTAGCTTGGGACCATCAAAAGAGGCCTCCAGAAAGTGGGACATTCCGTGCTTTGAGCAAAATGCTTAAATCTACATTCGGGGATCTAAATATGAAAGGTATGGTTATGGAAATGTGCCTGTGGGTAGGAGTTCAGTGAGGGCAAGAATGCAAATAGTAGCATACAACGGGCTAGGACTATTTGCGAAAGGTTATACGAGTAGGAGGATGCCTTCATCCTTCTGACGTGGTAGTTTTCTATCATTTCGTAGGTGAGTGCTTTTGTTTGTATTTATGTGTTTTTTGCATGCTTATTGTAAAATAGCTACTCGTTGTCCTGTTCTGATACGTTCTTTATATTTCTACCCTCCCTATTGCAGATGTAGAGCACTATATACATACATATATATATATATATATATATATATTTCTTTATAAAATCCTTTTGTATGAGATGCCCTAGTAAAAAAATGATAGGTCTTTCTGGTCGATATAGAGGCCATTGCTATTTGTGTTTGAGGAATCACAAGAGCATCGGACAAAATGTGTTTCTAGATTTGTTCCGGTTCTTTATTTTCTGCTTTCAAGGTCAACTTTGTTTCTCACCTTTCTGGGGTTCATAAATACAAAATGTTAGCCTCATACCTTCCGACTCATTCCGTTTTGAATTTTAAACGCCTCAGAGCTCAACTTTACCTTCCAGCTTTTTTATAAAGTCTCAATCAAGTCCTGGGTTTAATGACAATAACCAAGCCGTCCCCACAAAACTGTTGACCTCGTATCTAAATTAGAAACCATTGTTATCATTCTTGGTGTGGTTGTTCTTGTTATTTCATAGTTCTTGTTTTCTATTATAATGTCTCATAGCGTAAGAGACAACTGGCATTCCGTCGGTTACGACGATGATTGATCCAGTTGACCTGATCAACAGAACAGCCTACTCGGAAAATTAACGTGCAAATGGCCGAGCACTTCACAGATGCGTGTACCCTTAAGGTAGTTCTAAGGGAGAGTCAGCATGACACAAAAACTTTGAATTACAGTTACATGTTTTAACCAGATGAGTGGACGGAACAGGATGAAATAAAGTGTCTTGCTCAAGGACGGAATGTTCCACCGTGTATCGAACTCATGACGTTACGATCGTGAGCCAAACACTCTACCCAGTAAGCCATGTGCCTTCACCTACAAGAGACAAATAACCTTAATAGTCAAACGAATCTTCAACCCAGATTCAATTCCCACTGAATTTAATCAGACCCTCGTTTACAACAACAATCTATCTTGAGAAAGGCATGAACAAACTCTATTTGTCTTCCTCTCCAATACTAAAGATTTATCGTATTTTTTAACTTTATAAATCAAACCCAGAAGCTTTAACCTCACGGTCAGAATCCTATTTAAAATTGTGTATAATGTCGTTCGGGCGACCCTGTATGAAACAGCGATAGATGTTTTCTAAAACACTCTGGCTTGACGTAACAGTTGACATAAAACATCGCATACTGATTACTTTAGCTAATGTTTTTTGATCTTTCCTTGCAACAAATTTCAATATATTTTTATGAAAATTCAGATAACTATTTTATTTTATTTTATTTTTACGTATTTCATAAATTTACTTTGAATCAGATATTTATCTCTGTAAAACATACATACATAAATTCATACATACGTACATATGTATATGTTTATATGTGTATATATATATATATATATATATATATATATATATATAATATATATATATATATTATATATATATATATATATGTATATATATATATATATATATGTATATATATATATATATATGTATGTATACATGTATATGAAGATATATGTATTCATATGTACGTAAAAATATTCATCTTTATATATATGTGTATGTGTATGTATGTATGTATATATATATATATATTATATATATATATATATATATATATATATATATATATATATATATATATGTATATATAGATATATACATGTTTATATATTAGTTTCTCACCCAATTATTGGTTATGTCTTTGTGGTAGTAGTTTAGTTATAATGAAGTTGTTGTTGTTGTTGTTGTTGTTGCTGCTGTTGTATCAGACTAGAATAATAAGAAAAATTGAATTTAAATATGGATTGAAGTATGAATTGGGCTCCTTTAAGCATTATGTCGATGGTGAAAATTAATACAAGAGTTTAAAGGAAGCTTCAAATTGGCAAAATTGATCTTTTTTTAAACGGAATTATTCTGTCTATAAAGGCCATTCTTCAAAAAAACATTCTTTTAAAAATTCAGAGAGATTTATGCTAGATGAGAAAATAGACAATGCTTATGTCAGCCTTATCTTGGTATGCGTGCTCAACACCCAAGAAAACATAGAGGTGTTACTGTGATATACAGCGTGTCTTAAACACATGAAAGCTGGCAAAGTCAGTTCCGCTCCAACAATGAGAACTGCCGATTTCTTTCAGGAACGGGGATAGAAAGAAAAGAAAGGTTGAGAAAATAATCACTTGAAATCTCAGACTAGTGTCTTATAAATCGACCCGGAAAGGGATGAAATGTTGAACTTCATAGATAAGCTGAGCGACTGTGAGGAATAACGGAGAGGGGAGAAGAATAATGATGTTATAATCATCATCGTCGTTGTCGTCGTCGTCGTCATCAGCGGAGCACAGAAAATTGGATGAAACGGATACTGTACGGCATTTCACTCGATGCTCTAATAGCTCAATACTTATCATACCTTTTTAAGCTTGTCAAGAAGTGTCTATATATTTACTCGATCTACTACATCTAGTAGCTAAATCATTCTTCTCCTTAAGACATATATGTATGCGACGCACACATTTACAATAAATGTAGACCAATAAATCGATATGAATCTATAGTAATATCGACAGATTATTGAACAGGTTGGTATTAGGAAGTACACAGAATGATAAAATAATATCTACATCGATTATTATCTTTTTCACGGGTTCGTTCGACCCATTCTAACACATTATATATATATATATTATATATATATATATATATATATATATATATATATATATATATATGCACACACACACACACATACACTCACATACATATATGTATGTATGTATATATGTATATATATATATATGTTTATATATATATATATATGTGTGTGTGTGTGTTTGAATGTGTGTATGTATATTGAAAGAGCGCGCGGGTGATATGTATTTATGCAGAGTTTTCATTGTAGGATGAGGGTCAGGTAGAAAAGACGATGGTGTGCGTTGGTGCCGGAAGGTATCTGAGGAAGGAATTTGGCTTGGGAATTATGCTGAGAACATATCTAAATATGTTTGGCCATGCAGAAGAGATAACGTCGAAAAAAACAAAAAAGAAAAAGGAAGAAAGAAAGACGTGAGTGACAGCATTTTGAAATGTCCAACTAAATGCATCTTGGAAGGTAGTCATGGCATGATGATGATGATGATGATGATGATCACCATCATCATCATGATGGTAATGATGAGAGTAGTGAAGGCGACAGAGTTGTTGATTGTGGCGATGATGGTTGAAGTGGTGGTGCTCATGAAGAGGATAAACCTATTAATAGTGCTGACGACAGCAACGACAATGAAGATGGTTTTGGTGGTGGTGGTGGTGGTGATGGTGGTGGTATTGGTGGAGGTGGTAGTAGTACTGATGAGAACAAACCTGTTAATGGTACTGCTGCTGACGATGATGATGATGACGACCACCACCACAGTAATGATAAAGATACTAACGATGGTGATGACGATTATGATGATGATGATGAGGATGATGATGTCGACAATATAACAAAATCATTGTCAATGACATCCTTCTTGTCCTCCATATTTCGTCATCTCATTCTTTAAAAAATTTATTCTGTGAAATTCAACTTTTAATCTCTCAAAAATTCTTGAGTATATCACTGCTACAAGAAACGTCCAACAACCAAATCTAGGCAGTGATATTGTCTCGATATAATTAACACAATTTTCAAGAAATAACAACCAAATTCCCCTAGAATCACATTTTACCGTCCCAAAATGTGCACATGGAATAATGTAATACAGGATACAGTATTCTTAAAAATAAGATGGATTGGTCGTGGACGGGTTGACTTAGATCATAGCTGTATGGGTTTAAACGTTTGTAGGCCATAAATGTATTCTACTCTTCTTTGTATTAGTCTAAATCATTTCGCCACTGGAGATAAAGTTGGATAATTGTTGTGTTGATGACAGTCATTGAGTCAGAAACACGTGTCTACAACTGTCCTCTTATCTCCAGACAAGACGACAGATGTCGTTTACGTATAACTGTAAGTAGTAAACTGAACACAGTTGACTTGTTGTTTTTTTATTTCAGTCACCCAAACATTTGTTTCTTCTAGTTTATAAAAACAAACTGTAGTGAGGTTTCGAACCCTAACCACTAGATACTCAGCTAGACACCATAGTTTTCATGTGATTGCTCTATAAATCAATCAATCAGCGTGAAGCTGTGACGTGATATGGTTTTCTCGAATGTTCTACGATTTACTGCCTGTCACCTGATAAAAATAATTTGGTGCTTAACTCATCGCAGGGTGTTGAGGGCAGGTGACCGATTCCCACACCTCACCTCTTGCCACGCACGGGATTCAAGCACAGATGGCCAACAGACCACTGATACCACAGACTGCCTTGGACATTTGCACAGACGACTCCCAGCACTCGGGCACACAGCATGATGTCCTCTGATTGCTTTCTACATTCACAGAGCAGGTTTTGTCTCCTCCTAATCGGCAATTAACATTGCTCATTGTAAGTGGCCAGCTGTAAATATAATATGTCCGGCAATAAATATCATAGTTTAATGTTTGAAAGTTTGCTTCAGCTATTCTCCGCGCAGCCAAAAATGACATTCCACACTTACACTACAACAATGATAACGAAGCCGTGGAGGCGCAATGGCCCAGTGGTTAGGGCAGCGGACTCGCGGTCATAGGATCGCGGTTTCGATTCCCAGACCGGGCGTTGTGCGTGTTTATTGAGCGAAAACACCTAAAAGCTCCACGAGGCTCCGGCAGGGGATGGTGGTGATCCCTGCTGTACTCTTTCACCACAACTTTCTCTCACTCTTACTTCCTGTTTCTGTTGTACCTGTATTTCAAAGGACCGGCCTTGTCACTCTCTGTGTCACGCTGAATATCCCCGAGAACTACGTTAAGGGTGCACGTGTCTGTGGAGTGCTCAGCCACTTACACGTTAATTTCACGAGCAGGCTGTTCCGTTGATTCGGATCAACCGGAACCCTCGTCGTCGTAACCGACGGAGTGCTTCCAATGATAACGAAGCCACCCACTTCGACAATGGTGACTCAGATGTTTGAAGTGTGACATCATTGATCAGCTCAACTCGAACAACAAACAACCACGCGACAAAACAAAGAAATCCATGGGGCTTTGTTTTGTTTACTCATAAAATTTTCATGGACAACGTGATCTGCTATGAATAGTAGCCGTCAGACTATAAACTTATTTTGTTTTTCCAAGAATAATGTTGTAAGCATGTATATATTTAGGGATAAAAATCTCGAATAGTTTTTAAAACATGTATATAAATTGTGTTGTAGCCAGAATACTTAAATGTATAACAATATGCACACATATTTGCATAGCCTCGCTTTTACGATATTGAACACATGCACCATACTTTCGATAATTGTTTCAAGAGTCTATATACTCTTGAGCAGACATAGGCAGCACCTAGAATACACATGTACATTTACATGTACGCACACATACCCACGTATGCGTGAATGTGTGTGTATGTGTGTGTATGTGCACTCACACACGTATATAAAGAGAAACAGAAACAATAGATGAATCGACAGACAGACAGATAGACACAGATAGATAGATAGATAGATAGATAGATAGAGAGAGAGAGAGAGAGAGAGAGAGAGAGAGAGATAGTAAAATAAGTTCAAGCGTACTTAATGTATTTTAATAAAAACTAAACTCTTAATGATGAAAACAAATGTTTTTTAAATGAATAATTTAGATGAAAAATAGCAGGGAAGCAACACCATTATTGTAATTCATTAGGATTAATTAAGTTTAAAATACAGTGAATTTTAGTAATATGGTGACATTTTCAGGTAAGTTTATGTGTCTTGTGTGGCTTAAGGAAAACACGGTCAAAATGTTGTTGCAAGTTTTAGAATGACTATGAATATTAAATTTTTAACGAGAATACTCATTATATAAATATGCAAATCTTATTAAAAGAAAATGCAGGGCTGACAACTCTGAAATTTTAATCAATTAGCTATGAAATATAGGGAAATATTTTGACCTTTAGCAATATGACAACCACTTCAGATATGGTTTGAGTATTATTCTAAAGTACATAGGATTATTATACGTGTATACACATAAGCGTATGACGAGACTGATAAATGAACTGATGCCTTAAATCGATCCCTTTTCTTATTTAATATCAAACATTAAACTATATTTTGGCAATTTTTAGTCGTGCACAGTCTATGTCCGTGCATGCTTATATTAGTCATCTGAAGAATCTCTTCTTATGAGGAGCAGGAGTTAATGAAGCTACGTTTGTCTTACTGGCAGCACAGCTGCTCTGAAAATGGACATAGCAATGCTATAATAATTCATTGCTTATTTCTACATTCTCAAGCAGATGTCAATAGCATTTAACTTCAGAGCACATATTGTATTCACAATAAATATGTCACTCCTGCAAAAATGTGTCATTCACTACAATTTCATTTTCTATGAACTAATTAAGTTTGTTTTCCTTCTCTCAGAATCACATTAACTTTTAGATAGAGAATGAATTTCCACACTTCAATTAATAAATGCCAAAAGCTTTTCAAGAAATAAGAAAAAAAAAAAAAGACACAAAATTGTTCAACTGCTACATCTTCGAAAATGGTGCTATGTCTTGGAAAAGTTCACCAAAAAATTTATCTGGATTCATAAAAAGCCCATTTGTTAATAATAGAAATAAGCTAACTCTGGTTTATGTTTGTGTGTGTATGTTTGAATATATATTTAAATGTATCTGTATATGTTTATAAGTGTGTGTGTGTGTGCGTATGCATGTATATACATATATGTATATACATATGTGTGTGTGTATATATATGTATATATATATCTGGGCATGTGTGTACATTAAATACGCACGCACAAGTATACATGCACACACACACACACAGACACACATGTATATATATGAAGGTATAATTCTTCCAGAAATGCACAAGAGAAAATTTAACTTCAAACTCAATAGGAATCCCTCGCAGAATAATGATCTGACAAAATTCGAAATCCATTTAATTAAACTCATAAACTACTACGATTTAATAATTACAACAGTGTCTTTTAAAACCCATTAAACGATTCATCATCTCTCATAAATTCAAACAATATATTTGTGCAAGATGATAAAACTAAAAATCTATAAGAATTAGGGAGCGATACTTAGAACGGATTGCTATAAAACTATATGGCGAAAATTCTAATTAGCTGAGTTTTTAAAGAATTTGATTTAAAACTGATGATGAATATAAATGTGAAGGTAGTAAATTTCCAAGGTGAAGCATTAAATATATGAAGAAACAAAACACATAAATAGAAGCTCCATATACGCGTCCACGATCATGCAACGTTAGTGGACATGTAAGTAACCTATAACCGAATGGTGTTATATCTAACAATACTGCTCCAAACTACAATAAAAATTTAGCTTGAAGCCGGAAAACAAAACTGAATATACAAAATAATCCAAAGCAAATAACACCAAACATAAAAGTAGAAAAGAATGAGTTTAATATTTCTCATAGTTTAAATGTTTACACATATATCAGTAGGATTTACTTTCCACTAATCATTACACACTTCTCTACTTGACACAGATACCACAAAAGCTTTCTACAAAACTTTTTACACTAGTTATTGTATGCGTAACACAGATTTACAAAACTATAAAAGTAACGGTACCACAAGATCTATAGCCAGATCACAAATAACGCAAGCTGAATGTTACAGTAGAAACTTTATTAGGTGCTCTTTGAATGGAAATTACCTGTTTAAAGAAATAGTATACAGAACAGATGCAGAACTGACAGACCAGAGATAATTGTAAATTGGGTTAAATGAAAATACATTTAAAGTAAGACACCTACAGCACACACATTCGTTTGTATCTAAAAAAATTGCTTCTAATACCACATCGCCTTTGAAGCATATTTGTGTCTGAAAGACAGGCTAGAAAGTAACTTCACTATAAAACCAAAGGCATCAAATAGTTGCAGCATACATTCCAATCACGTGGGACTGAAGAACTTGAGATTTTAATTCTATGTAAATCAGAAGAGGAGAAAGCTTTTAGTAATGCTTCATGCAATGAAATACAAGCTTCAAGCTTTTTTTTTATACATTTTCCAGTATTAGGACCGCTGACTGGTTGAACCAACAACTAACTCATGGGTAGCATGGTGGGTGGATAGTAAAAGAGTAAAGACTATGAATAGACAAAGAGAATATGGAAAAATATTTGCCTTACTCAGGCACTGGCAGTCCATGGTGCATCACTGTGTACATACATACATACATGCAGACATTCACACATACACACACACACACACGCACACACACACACACACACACGCATATATATATACAAACACACATATGTACAAGACTACCCTGTTAGTACTCCCCAAATTCCAATGAAAGAGGTCTTTTTTTTCCTAATGTAGACACCACTTTTCCTCATTGATGACGAATTTGAAAAATAAAA
The DNA here is from genome assembly GCF_006345805.1 of Octopus sinensis. Classification (NCBI taxonomy): domain Eukaryota; kingdom Metazoa; phylum Mollusca; class Cephalopoda; order Octopoda; family Octopodidae; genus Octopus; species Octopus sinensis. The sequence continues at coordinate 31,742,565 of NC_043009.1, read as the reverse complement.
CCAGAGAAACATTTATACATAAAGAATTTCGCTGCTGCAATAGCTGTTAACTTTCTTTCTCAAGAGGGAGTGGGAAAACAAAGTTTCAAATCGTGTGATGTCGGTGTGCTCAGAGGTGGTAAGTATCAATATGTTTTTGATTTTGAAATTGAAATCATTGATAATTGTTGTCTATAGAACTTTTTGTATATCCATTATTAATGAGGCTGTGTTTAATTGTTAACACTGTGCTCTACTAGAGAGAATCTAGATCACCTTTTTCAAAAAAAAAAAAGCAACTAATTAATAATGGATACAGAAATAATCACAACTTTCTGTGGTGTCTATCGGAGATTAAAACTTACAGCTACACGTATATAAATTCCAAATACACATTAGGCAACAAACATATTAATTGACTGCAAACAAATAGAGACTCGATATAAAACTGATAAATGTATTTTTAATTCAAAAATCAAACAAAATTCGTATTGTACCATGTGCATCGATAAATTCGATTTAGTTACATAAATATTCGATACATGGGAAAGCTCTTTCACGTAATTTGAAACAAATTAACTCAAATACTGAAGACGACTAGATAGTAAGGTTGATGGCCACTGGAATCTCTTGAATTGGCAGCCAATCCTTTGGTTCATGTACTGAAAGTCTTGTTTCACTACTTGACATGTGGCAAAATTTAATCTGCTTCTGTCTCTTCCTAAGCAGAAATATAAATTTTTCTTTCACCCACTTTTGGATTATTTATTGTGGTTAAGAAATGCTGTTGGGTTTGACAAAATTTTTCCATCTTCCATAGCGGGGTCGCCAATGTCACGGATTAAACTTGGTTGTGGTGAGAGATTATTATGGATTAAACTGGCTGCGTGAGTTGTAAACAAGAACAAAACTTTCCAACATTTAATTATATATTCATTTGAGGAAAGCTAGATACACATACATACATGCATGCATACATACATACATACATACATACATACATACATACATACATACATACATACATACATACATACATACATACATACATATACACACATACATACATGAATATGATGATGGCTGTCCATTCACAACCAAGGAAGACCCTGACTGACCATTGCCAATTAAAAATGCCAGCAATGCCCGTGTACAAAGTTATTGCACCAGCAGTTGACTTCATCCAAGTTCATGTCTGCAACTTCCATGCTTGCCATGGCATCCTCCGAGCATTAGATTGTCCCCTCACTGGCGATTACACAATCTAAAATTTCAGATCCAGTCATTGTTGCACAGCACCTCACAGACCCTTTTCAGCCTACTGACATGATCCAGTGACAAGCTGGGGAACGATATCCAGTGCCAATATGAGTCACAGGGTCAGGGACGTGGGAGTACGAATTAGAATTAGGATTCCTAGAATATTCATTACTATTCCCTGCATATCTAATTTTATATCAGTGCCCTTTTTTCAGGAGACATGCTTTAGCAAAAGCATAGGAGTGCCTCACTTCCTGTATGCTACACACAAACTCAGAATTTCTCAGGGATGTCCGCATGCTATTGCTAAATAGTCGTTAAGCCTACACTAGATTCCTCTATCCTTTTGACAAGTCTTGTTTTAAGTCCTGCTGGGATTCTAATCTCTGCTCACCAGGTAAACCCAGTGGGGGCACCTAATGGCATAGTCATGAGACAAGAATGAACTGGCCTTGAAGCAAAATACGATGTGAGTTTAAGAGTTTGTGAAATAACCTCACTTTTTTCAGTCATCTACTTCCGTGTGTTAAGGTCAGTCCCTTTTTAAGTATTTCATTAGTTTTATTTACTGGTATGGCAAACATTCTAATTGTAATACTTAAAATATAAGATGTTTCTGAAAGGAGACTCATGTGTCAATAATAATAATTTTTCTACTATAGGCACAAGGCTGGGAATTAGTTGGGGAGAGGGTTAGTCAATTACATCGAACCCTAGTGTGTAACTGGTACTTATTTTATCCAAGTTCATGTCTGCAACTTCCGTGCTTGCCATGACGTCCTCCGAGCATTGGATTGTCCCCTCGCTGGCAATTTCACAGCCTAAAATTTCAGCACCTCACAGACCTTTTTTACCCTACTGACATGATCCAGTGACAAGCTAGGGAACGATATCCAGTGCCAATATGAATCTCAGGGTCAGGGACGTGGGAGTACGATGATCTGAAGCTCAACCAAAGGATTCATAGAATATTCTTTGCCATTCCCTGAATGAAAGGCAAAGTCGACCTTGGTGGAATCTAAATTAGTAATGTAAAGACAGACAAAAATCTGCTGATAATATTCTCTGGCATACTAATAGTTCTAGCAGGTCATTGATAGCAACAACAGCAACAACAACAACAACAGCGATAAAGCACTTATAGAGTATTCTAAATCCACTGAAATGGGGGAAAAATAGTTCATAGGTGTCTTAATGGTTTTCATATACGTTTATATAACTGGAATTTTGTGACAACACATGTGCAGTCAAAACTACTTGACACCACCACGAGCATCACCATCACGACTGCTATGACCACTACTGCTACTGCTGCCGCTTCTACTTGAAGTATCTATTCCTTTGACAGGGAGGCTCTTGGAGAAAAACAGTAATGATTAATCACTTGTCCGCATGACAATTGCCAACATAATAACATACGATAAAACATTGAAATCTCTGAGTCTTAACAGAAAGATGACACTCTAGCTCTACATTTGTGTTGAAGCAGCAAACATTTCTGAAACATAACATATATACATTCACGTGCGTATGTTTGTGTATGTCTCTACTTACGTTTATATATTATAGTGATATCACACACTGTTATTTTATTACATATGTGTGTGTATGTGTGTTTGTTGTTTTCATGAATCACTTATTTACATTCAATAATATTTCGACTCAAAATTCATTGTAATTCAATATAATAGAGCAAGGTTTACGAACTACTTTGGTTTCTCTGAAGTCTTTAAAATGTTTGCTGATCTAGTACTTTCTAATGTCCCTCATAAACAGTCTGTCGGGTTTTTATAACCAGGAAAGAGTAGCTTCCACTAACCTATTGATTCTTCCAAATAACAACACTCCTTGTGACACAGTATGCATTGCAGGATATGCAATTTAAATAACGGCACCAGCAACCAAAATGCAAGGAGGGCAACAGAATAGCTACTGAATGAAGCCTAGAATAATTGAAGAAATTTGCATGTACAAGGTGCATCCAAGAAGTCTTGAGATTTTTTCAGGAAAGACATTTATTAATTTGTAGGAAGTACAAAGTTCTAATCTCCTTCGAAGCAGAACCCTCTGACTTTAATGCACGTGATGTAGCACTCCAGCTGCTTCACAAAAGACTCCTCCAAAATGAAGGTGTCTTGGACCCTTGTCACAGACTCCTTCATCTTCAAAACGACTACCTCTGAAGTTATTCTTCAGCTTGAAGGGGGGTCCGTAGGAAGGGTGAGGGGGTAGTTTTGATGCCCATCTCTATTATGTAATTGGTTATCAGGGTGCGTCGACCTTACGATCGTGAGGTTGTGAGTTCGAATCCCGGACCGGGCTGCGTGTTGTGTTCTTGAGCAAGACAATTTATTTCACATTGCTCCAGTTCACTCAGCTGTAGAAATGAGTTGCGACGTCACAGGTGCCAAGTTGTATCGGCCGTTGCCTTTCCCTTGGATAACACTGGTGGCGTGGAGAGGGGAGGCCGGTATGCATGGGCGATTGCTGGTCTTCCTTAAACAACCTTGCCCGGGTGCCTGAGAGGGTAGCTTTCTAGGTGCAATCCCACGGTCAGACATGACCGAAGGGGGTCTCAGCATATCAGGGTGCTCTTCTCTGAGCCTCCTGCAAACAAATTTAGCACAAATTTTGTGCATGTTCAGATCCTCATGAATAATTACGTCTACAGTTGCCACTCCAACTTTAAAATGTACATTTATTGTCTTTACAGACACATCACAGTCTTCATCTAGAAAACTGCAAATTTTCTCAACCATTTCAGATATTCTGACTTCCTTCTCCCTCCCCCACCTTTCATCGTCTCTCATTTTTCCTCTGCCATTCTTGAACTTTTTTACCAGTGAATGACAGATGCCAGCCTCAGACAAAGTCGATCCATAAACAGAGAATTTCATAAGTTTCGATTTTGCCCAGTTTATCATGAAACTTTATTTGCACAGCAAGGTTTGTGTCCCAATCGCATTCTGCAAACTAGTCAGCTTTGACGAGCAATGTTTAGTAGGGTGTGCTCAAAGTGCTGCTACAGCCATCTCCTTCAATTTGGAGTGACAAAGTTGGCATGTCAGCTTATTAGAAATATAGTGATGATAGACTTAAATTACAATAACCTAAATCAGTTACAGCTGCCCCTCTTCCGAAAAGTAAAAAAAAAACTTCTGGAATGTAACTCATACAGGGCACTAACATGGCCAAAGAGTGAATACTGCAACAGTTTAATGCACATGCATGAGCAAGGTGCTAGTATGGTTCTATAAATAATTCAGTAAGTATGTAATAGTCATGCATGTACAGTGCACCACTATGGTTCCATAATGACTGTTGCAACAATGTAAAAGCTGTGCATGTATGCAGTGCACCTTCTTGGCTACAGAATGGAAACAGAATTAAAGTAATAAACATGCGTGTATGATTTAATTTATGATGGAAATGCTGAAATCTATTGAAGATCATATTGGATTATTCTTTCAGAGTGGAAGAATGAGAATTCAAACATTGCATCCATTAATAAAAACAAGTTTGTATTAAAACTTCCATCATGTCCACAGGAAACTCTTCCCATCTATTGGAGATTTAATCACAAAAATCGAAATATTATTTTGAATCCTTTAAATGAAATTGTTAAATGAAAGTATACACCCTTTTCCCTTATATAAATAAATAAATAAGTAAATAAATGAATTAATAAATAAACAGCCATAAAATTTCTGAAAAAGTTATAAAAACCATTCTTTAAATTTTATTCATTAAAGATAAAATTTTCCTTAATATAAACAACATTTAATTTTCCTCTACATGTTTTGATTTTGAGAGCCTTAAAGGAACCAATGCCTTCCAGCAAATTGTTATGTATGCACCATATATTAAAGAATTATGTTTTGCTTGCTTTTAACTTGCTTTTTAAAACTTTTCCATCGACTGGAGGAAGTTTTTGATGTCTCAAAATACATTTACTGCACTTTCAAGATAACTTAAAATATTCATAAACTCTCGAAAGAGAAACTTATTGATGGAAATAAAGAAAAAAAATCAAAATCGCATTCTTAAAACATACATATGCATGCATACATACATACATGCATGCCTACATACATACATACATACATACATACATACATACAGACATACATACATACGTACATACATACATACAAACATACATACATACAAACATACATATATATGTATATATATACATATATATATATATATATACATACATATATATATGTTGTTCATAGAAAACATAAATCTGAAAGAAACCCAGCTTTCCCCATTTTTAATATATATATATGTGTGTATGTATATATATATATATAATATATATATGTGTGTGTGTGTGTGTGTATGTATGTATGTATGTATCACACAAACACATATACATACATATATACATACATATATATATATATATTGTTTGTAGAAAACATAAATCTGAAAGAAGCCCAGCCTTCCCCATTTTTAATATATATATATATGTATATATGTATGTATATATGTGTGTATCACACAAACACATATGTTCTCATGTATATGAGAGTATGTAAGTGTGTATGCATATTTGTAAGCCTGTGTGTAAGTATGTTCATAAAATTCACATAAAATATGTAAAACTAAGAGTGTGTATACATGCAAAATTGAAAATACAAAATTTGAAAATGTATTTAGAATTTTCATTTATAAAAGTAATTTCTTTAGTGGTTTATGAAATTATTCTGACTAAAGTAAAATAAACAGATTTCTAGAAAAATAATTAAGTAAAATAACAATTTATTGAAGTAGGCACTCTGATAGTGAGATGGTATTGGTGCTGGTGGTGAGTGTCGTAGTTATGTGGTAGTGTGGTATATTGGTGTGGTTGTGTGGTAGTTTTGTTGTTGTAATTAGGGTTAGTGTGTTGCATGGTAACATGTGAATGTGGCACGGTTCCATGAAATGCTGTGGTATTACAGTTCGGTGCTGTGTTGCTGTGGTGTGAATGTATTGGTACGTTGCAGTTGTGTGTTGTTGTGGTATGGCACTGTTAAGTTTTGTGTTGTAGTTGTGTTATAGTACACTCTAGTGTATTGATGTGTTGCACTTGTGCATTAGTTTTGCTGCTATTTCGCAGTTGTGATCGTGTGGTGTAGTAGTAGTAGTAGTAGTAGTAGTAGTAGTAGTAGTAGTAGTAGTAGCGGTAGTGATATTGTGGTGTGTTACTTTGGTCTCCTCCTGCTGTGCAACTGTTTTCAGTCACTGTATTGTAAATTTCTCCTAATCGCTAACTTATAAATGGATATTTCACTTTGCGTTTGTCTACAGATGAAACATTGGCCCTGTTGGAGCTATTTTCATGCCTAACCCTTTTATTTTGTAGTAGGGGTTCTGAATGAGGAGAGAAAGTGTGAGGCAACCACCAAAAACGGCCATGCAAAAGTTTTCAGCCACCTCACAGAAGCCAGTCATGGTACAGTGTTTTAAAACAGTGAAATGTCTCTGTGTGTGTATGTGTTTCTGTGTATGGTTGTGTGTGTGAGTGTGAGTGTGTGTGTTCATACAGTGAGTGGGTTTGTGAAGAAATTCAAACTTTACTACTACTATCTCCCTGCCAACACCACCACCACTGCCACAGCTGCTGCTACTACTATTACTAATAATAATAATAATCCTTTCTATTATAGGCACAAGGCCTGAAATTTGGGGGAGAGGGATAGTCGATTGCATTGACCCCAGCATGCAACAGGTATTTTATTTACTGCCCCCAAAAGGATGAAAGGTAAAGTCAACCTTGGCAGAATTTGAACTCGGAACATAGTGACGGGCGAAATACCGCTAAGCATTTCATCCACCATGCTAATGATTCTGCCAGCTTGCTGCCCTTAATAATAATGATGATAATGGTTCCCATTGTTGTCACAGGGCCTGTAGATTTTGAGTGGTAGACGATAATGAATTTCATCAGCTCCAATACTTATTATTCTATGGAGCCTGAAAGGCAAAATCAACTTTGACAGAATTTGAACTTAGAATGTAAAGACAGACAAAATACCACTAAACATTTCGTCTGGAGTGTTAACGATTCTACCACCTCACCCCACTCATGATGATAATAATAATCCTTTCTAATAAAGGCACAAGGTCTGAAAAATGGAGGAGGGGGCTAGTTGATTACATCAAACCCCAATATTTCACTGGTACATACTTTATCAACTTTGAAAGGATGAACAGCAATGTCAACACCAGTGGAATTTGAACTCAGAACATACTCATTCTGCCAGCTCACTGCCCTACTGAGAGCAATAACAATAATAATAATAATTTGAGACCCTCTTCGGTCATGAATGACCATGCGATTGCACCTAGAAAGTTACCCTCCGAGGAACAAGTCTGGGCATGGTTGTTTATGGAAGACCAGCAGTCAATACCAGCCTCCCTTCTTCATGCCACCGATGTTATCCAAGGGAAAGGCAAATGCTGATACAGCTTGGCACCAGTGATACCACAACTCATTTCTACAGCTGAGTGAACTGGAGCAATGTGAAATAAAGTGTCTTGCTCAAAAACACAACACGCAGCCCGGTCTGGGAAGTGAACTCACAACCTCATGATCATAAGCTCTAACCACTGAGTCATGTGCCTTCACAATAATAGTAATAATAATAATAATAATAATAATAATTATAATAATAATAATAATAATAATAATAATAATAATAATAATGATAATAACAAAGCATTGAAGGATTGATTGTGCTGAAAATGGAAACATTGTGATTAAACTAGAAAGTGAATGAGCCCAGTTTCTCTTCCAAGACAACACTTTATATAACAATAAAAGGAAGCATAAAATTATTTAAGATCAATTTAATCTTTTTGAAGCAATGCCACACTAACAGAATTATTGATACAAAACAGCTTGAAGAATAATTAATTCTTTAAAAAAAAAACTGGATATTATAGGAGGCCTTTTTAGTTTTGGTAAAAGAATATTTTTTTTCTTTCTGAAATCAATTTTTTTCATTAAAATACCATTGCCATCGTATTGGTTCCCACCGTCATCATCATCATCATCATCATCATTGTTGTCACTCTCATCATCCTTGTCATCATCATCATAATAATAATAATAATGGTTCCAAATTCTGGCACAAGGCCAGCAATTTCAGAGGAGGGGGTAAATGGATCACATCACCCTCCACACAAACACACCACTAATAACCAACTGGTACTTATTTTATCAACCCAAAAGAAATGCAATGCAATGTTGACCACAGCAACATTTGAACTCAGAATGTAAAAATGGACAAAATGCTCTGAAGCATTTCGCCGGGCATTCTAGCAATTATGCCAGCTCGCTGCCTTAATAATAATAGTAATAATAATAATAATAATAATAATAATAATAATAATAATAATAATTAATAATAATGATGATGATAATAATAATAATAATAATAATAAAAATAATAATAATAATAAAAATAATAATAATAATAATAATAATGATAATGATAATAAAAATAATAATAATAATAATAATAATGATGATTATGATGATGATGATGATGATGATGATGATGGTGATGATAATAATAATAACAATAATAATAATGATAATGATGATGATGATGATGATGACGATGATGATGATGATGATAATAATAATAATAATAATAATAATGATAATAATAATGATAATAATAATAATAATAATAATAACAATAATAATAACAATAATAATAATAATGATAATAATAATAATAATGATAATAAAAATATTAATAATAATAATAATAATGATGATGATGATGATGATGATGATGATGATGATGATGATAATATTAAAAATAATAATAATGATAATGATGATGATGATCATGATGATGATGATAATAATGATAATGATAATAATAATAATAATAATAATAATAATAATAATTATAATGATAATAATAATGATAATAATAATAATAATGATAATAATAATAATAATAATAATGATAATAACAATAATAATAACAATAATAACAACAACAACAATAATAATAATAATAATAATAATAATAATAATAATGATAATGATAATAATAATAATAGATAGGAAAACAAGAAAAATAATGACAGGGTCTAGGATGCATCACCCAAAATCTGACATAGAAAGACTATATATACAATGTATAGAAGGTGGTAGAGGCCGTATACAGCTGGAAAACTACTATAAAATAACCACCATAGGACTGCAAAAATATCTACTTCAGAAGGAAGGAAAACTGATACAAATAGCAGCAAAACACGAGCAAAACAAAAAACTGTTCTCAGTATTTAAGGAAGCTGACAAATATAAACAAGAAATCATACCACCTAACAAATATAAAGAAGAAGAAGAAGAAGAAGATGATGAAGAAACAACAAAAGCTATAAAACAAATGAAATCCAAACTAAAACTAGAACAGCAAAGAACCATGATAAAACGATGGCAAGAAAAAGCCCTTCGTGGTAAATACTGGACTAAACTAAATGCAAAAGAAATAGACAAAGAAAAATCCCAGCAATGGTTGAGAAGCTCAGGACTCAAAGCAGAGACAGAGGGATTTTTAATTGCAGCACAAGACCAAAGCCTCCCCACCAGAAATTACCAAAAACATGTAATGAAAAGAAATATAACAAGTAACTGCAGAATATGTGGAGATGGACAAGAAACAATAAATCATATTATCTCTGGCTGCCCAGTCCTGGCTAAGAAGGAATATATTCAGACATGACAGAGTTGGAACCTACATACACTGGAAGCTATGCAAACATTATGGAATAACAACAGAAAAAAGATGGTATAGGCACACACCAGAAAAGGTCACAGAAAACGAAAAAGCAACCATACTCTGGGATATGCCGATACACACAGATAGAGAAATTAAGGCCAACGGACCAGATATAGTTGTCAGAGATCATGAAGAAAAAAATGCTTTCTAATTGATGTATCAATACCGGCAGATGACAACGTGTCTCTAAAAGAAATGGAGAAACTTTCAAAATACAAAGACCTGGAAATGGAGGTAACCAGAATTTGGAATCTAAAAACAGAAACAATTCCTATCATAGTAGGTGCATTAGGCATGATAAAAAATATTCAGACAAATACATAACAAAAACACCAGGACTTACAAACACATATAACATACAGAAAATTGCACTACTAGGCACTGCACACATCCTACGCAGAACATTTTACATACAGTAACCATCAGAGCATCACAACAAATCACAGCACATACCCAAGGCACACAGAGCTGCGCTTGGTAGTGAAGTGAAAGCACGCTATAAAAAATAAAACTACTGAATAATGATAATAATAATAATAATAATAATAATGATGATGATGATGATGATGATGATGATGATGATGATGATAATAATAATGATAATAATAATAATAATAATAATAATAATAATATAATAATAATAATGATAATAATAATAATAATAATAATAATATGCAGTACCAGGCAGTGGCTCTCATGGCTTCTGATCTTAACTGATTGGAAGTGTTATCATGTACATTGTTTTGTCTTGGTATAAAAGATGGGCTACAGCAAATATTCTGCTCAATACCACAGATTTGCTTGTCAGTTGTTTGACCTTAACCAGTTGAGCATGTCCTTTAGTGGCTGACGATATGTGCATCTCTGATCACAAGCAGAAGTAGTGGGGGAGCATCATAGCCATGTGTTGAGCGGGATTCTTTGGGGTTTGAATAATTCACCTCTGGAAACATGGGTGGTTCTTTCAACACCCTTAAACAACCCTTATTCAGGGATCTTTTGAGCGGGATGGGCTACTCAACCTGAAGAAAATTCTAACTGGGCCCCACCTGCAAGGTCATGTGCTGTTTATCTTGATATGAGATCACCATGTCGCGCACATATGGTTGTGATGCATGTGCCTGGTGTACCCTTATCAGATGGGTAGTCATGATGGGTATATTGGGCTTCGTATATTTTACCCCAGTGTCACTTTGATGGCATGAACTGCTCTCTCACTCAATAATGATAATAATAATGATAATAATAATAATAATAATAGTAATAATAATAACAATAATAATAACAATAATAATAACAATAATAATAACAATAATAATAACAATAATATTAACAATAATAATAACAATAATAATAATAATAATAATAGTAATAATATTAATAATAATAATATTAATAATAATAATAATTGGTACAAACATAAAACTGAAGGCATCATCAAAAATGATAATGCAAAGTTCCTTTAGGATTTCATGATTCAGTGTGACAATAAGATAGAGAATAGGAAACAAGAGATAGTCTTAATTGATGCTGGATCATAGATATAGCATGCCCAGCTGACAACAAGGCATGTGATAAGGAAGAAAGAAAAGTTGATAGATATAACAGGTTAGCTTGGGAGGTTAAGCAGTTGTGTTCGATGAAAAAGGTGGTAATAGTACTAATAATTGTCAGAGCCCTGGGAACAGTGAGTAAAATTCTTGAGAAGTACATAGAATAAATAGGGGCTGTAGTAAGGGTGGAGCACTTGCAGAAAACAGCACTGCTTGGAACTGCTCAAATACTCTGGATGGTGCTTGAAAAATAAGGGATGTTACCTTATTTCCCTGGCAGTGAACAGCTGGCATCATTGTAAATCTCCAGCATTAGAAGCTGTGCAAAAGCAATGATAATAATAATAATAATAATATAATAATAATAATAATAATAATAATAATAATAATAATAATAATAATAATAATAATAATTGCTTTAACTATTAACACGAGGCCAGTAATTTCGGGGGAGTACTCAACTGGTACTTATTTTGCTTGTTCTGTTCCTGTTTCTGCCAGTTCCGGACCATTTTTCTATATCGTCAGTTACAGAGTTCAACTGGTACTTATTCTGTAGACCCTGAATTAAGGAGTCAATCTCACATGATTTTGAACTCAGAGAGTAAAGAGCTACAAAATATACCCCTAAGCGCTTGGTTTGGTAGGATGCTGCAAGCTCACCACCAGTGATAAAAGAAGACATCCACACAAATATATATATTTTCTTTGAAAACATTTTCATGTTCTTGGTCTGTTAATGGCTAGGCATTCAGATGAGTAAATACTGGCATTGATGTAGCAACATTTGAAAATTTGTCTAGGTGAACCTAGCCGAAGAGAACTAATCAAATTTACAATCGAAATTGAACCAATCCTATGACTGGCACCCGGCAGATGCCAGGACCCCTGGACTGGAGATACGCAAAAAGCACCATCTGAACCATGGCCGATGCCAGCCCCGCCTCGACTGGCTTCTGTGTCGGTGGCACATAAAAAGCACCATCCGAATCGTGGCCGAAGCCAGTGCCGCCTCGACTGGCTTCCGTGCAGGTGGCACATAAAATGCACCAATCCGACCGTGGCCAATGCCAGCCTCACCTGGCACCAGTGCAGGTGGCACATAAAAAGTACCCACTACACTCATGGTTGGCGTTAGGAAGGGCATCCAGCTGTAGAAACATTGCCAGATAAGACCGGAGTCTGGTGCAGCCTTCATGGCTTCCCAGATCCCCGGTCGAACCGTCCAACCCATGCTAGCATGGAGAATGGACGTTAAACGATGATGATGATGATGATGATTAATAAACATAATTTGGAAAGTTTGAAACCTCGGACCTTGATTATACACATCTGGGTTGCACATTTATTTAATGCTCTTCCTACAGTTATGATGAAAATGTTTATGCTCACTGCCTGCAAACATATTTGCCAGTATATATATATACAGTAAAACTTTACTATAACATCGTATATAATTGTCTGCTATTTCCAACTCATGGAGTGGTTGGCGTTAGGAAGGGCATCCAGCCTGGTGCAGCCTTCTGGGCCTGGTGCAGCCTTCTGGCTTCCCAGACCCCAGTTGAACCGTCCAATCCATGCTAGCATGGAAAGCGGACGCTAAATGATGATGATGATGATGATGATTGACACATTAGTTCCACTGCGTGGCAACTTGGGCAAGTGTCTTCTAATATAGCTTCAGCCGACCAAAGCCTTGTGAGTGGAATGGCAGATGGAAGCTGAGAGAAGCCCGTCATATATATATATATATATATATATATATATATATATATATATATATATATATATATATATATATTATATATATATACACACACACACACACACACACATATATATATATATATACATATATATATATGTATGTATGTATATGTTTGTGTGTCTGTGTTTGTCACACAATGCTGGTGTGTTTATGTCCCTGTAACTTAGCAGTTCGGCAAAAGAGTCTGATAGAATAAGTACTAGGCTTACAAAGAATAAGTCCTGGGGTCGATTTGTTCGACTAAAAGTGGTGCTCCAGCATGGCCGCAGTCAAATGACTGAAACGAATAAAAAGATAAAAGAATATATATATATATATATATATATATATATATATATATATAGTTAATCCTAACATGAACAAAGAGAAAACACAACAACATGAGGACGTGGAACATGTATAGTGTCATTGGACGCTCAGGAAAGGAAAGAAAGAAGGAGGATTTAACGTTTCGAGCAGAGCTCTTCGTCAGAAACATAGAAAAAGGAAAGGTCCAACGAAGTGAAGACAGAGAAAGTAAATCGCCAACGATACACACGTGGTCACATATATATATACACATACTTGTTTGTATGTATGTATGTATGGGGTTAGCACCATTTTGTTAAATACTGTGCACTTTCTTCATTACATATATTGATGTACACATTAAGCTGTTTTGATTTATAATGTGAGGTATGAGTGTATGTGTGTGTGTGTGTGTAAGTGTAGAGCAATTTGATAGGCTTCATAACAATTTCCATTGACAAAATTCCACTGGATAATTTGAGGCTATGATAACAATATCCCCTTAATCTGCAACAAACGTGGAACAAACTCAGAACCATAGATTTGCAAGCAAACATTCTAAACACACACCATTACTTGCACCCATATATTTTCCTACACGTATTCTAGGATTAAATAAAAACTATGTAATTTTAATAGAATTGCAGGGTTCTATAGAATTTTTTTGTTCTCATTTTCCATTAGGCATTTACAAATATTTTAAACAACACCAAATCCACGATAATGGTTTTGTAAATATTTCCACAAATATAGAATTAATATTACATACATTACCTCCATTTCAAATGAAGAATTGAATATAGAGTTTCATATAATACCAGAGGGATTTGAGGGGTTTTTTTAAATAAAAAATTTATTTTACATCCATTTTCCTTTGCTACATCAACATGATGTACACATGCTCTTTTTTCAGTTATAAATTTGCATATTTCTATATTGTTATTAGAATTATTGTTGATGTTGTTGTTGAAGCTTCGTTTTTGTTGTTGTTGTTATCAGTTTTATAGAAGAGATAAATTTTAAATATTGCATGTTGTCAGTCCTAAAATATAGTTGGAGCATTTCACATTTTTTCTTCCCACCCCTCCACCCTTTATAAAAAGAAAAGAAAAACACACACAGTTGCTGTGCAGTGTGGTTTTATGGCAAATGTAAGCTGAGTGTCATTTAATGTATGGAGTGGTTTGAATATCCTCATATTTCAGGTGGCAGTTATTTTTTATGCTTCAAAGCCACAGAGTGTTTGTTCCAATATTCAATATTTCAATATCAACTCTGTGCTTGGTTCACTTTGTAGCAAAAAAGTGAAAAAAAGAAAAATATTGGTTTTGTCTGGCAGTGTGGAAGTAGGATCATTACCAATTTGTTCTCAAAGCAACTATTTTTTTTTTCGTTTTTTTTTTTTTTTTTGCAGCTGGTTTCCTTTTCTTTAGTTAAAAAGGAGAGAGAAACCTTCCTTTCTGCAGGCACAGGTGTGGCTGTGTGGTAAGAAGTTTGTCCCCCAACCACATGGTTCTGGGTTCAGCCCCACTGTGTGGTACCTTGAGCAAGTGTCTTCTAGTATAACCTCGAGTTGACCAAAGCCTTTTGAGTGGATTTGGTAGGCGGAAACTGAAAGAAGCTTGTCGTATGTGTGTGTGTGTGTGTGTGTCTGTGTTTGTCCCCCATAACTACTTGACAGACACTGTTGGTATGTTTACTTAGCAGTTCAGCAAAAGAGACTGATAGAATAAGCACCAGGCTTAAAAAGAAAATAAATCCTGGGGTTGACTCAAGGCAGTGCCCCAGCATGTTCGCACTCCAATGACTGAAACAAGTAAAAGATAAAAGATCAAGTTAACTGCACAAAATTGAAAGGAGATGGGAATGATTGACCACTGACCACACTAAAGAAAGCTGAGCCATACCTGTTGTCCAGAGGGGTCACTCACTAGCTGTAACAGTAAGGTTTGAAATCTTAGCTAAACTGACCATCAAATACATTAACCAAAAGTGCCATCTTGTTGATCAACACCAATCACTCCTTAAGCGCTTTGGCAGGGTCCAGTCTGGTTAAGCATTTTGGTCAGACCCCAAACACTTTCTCTGTACACATCTCTATTCCACACATTGACTTTCTAGTAATCCATTTTAGGAATTCACAGAACAAGACATAGTTATATAAATCCACTGACCATCAACTCTGCGATTCCATTCACTGACCAAATGGAACTCCATTGGTTTTGGTGAAGAATTTTCCAGTTGATCTAATCAATAGAACAGCCTGCTCAAAAGATTAATGTACAAGTGGCTGAATGCTCCACTGACATGTATACCCTTAAAATAGTTCTCAAAGAGTTCTCAAAGCTGGCCCTTTGAAATAGGAAGTACAACACATTTTTTCCAGCTGAGTGCTCTGGAGCAGTGTGAAATAAAGTGTCTTGCTCAAGGACACAGTGTATTGCTGGGAATTGAACACACGGCCTTATGATCATGAGCTGAATGCACAAACCTCTGAGCCACGTCCCTTCACTGACCATCAGCTCCATAAAACTATTGAACAACAATTAAATGAATCCACCGACTAAGCAACTTCCTGAAATCCCTTATTTTAGGAGGAAAGGAAACAAATAAAAGTTTCCCCCTCTTCTTTTCGTTGTCCTCTTCTTCCTATAATTAATTAAAAAATACCGAAAACATGTTGTATACATCCTTACCCTAATTAGAGTTTTAATTAATTAGTCAAAAGAAAAATGGTGGCGCTCATGCCCTTTCATAGAGGTAAGGTTAATGAAGTTAATTATCAATTTGAACTTCTGCTATACCTGTGGTAATAGTGATGGTGGCAATGGTGCTGGTGGTGGGGATGGTGGGGGGGAAAAATGAGGCTGAAGAGTAAATTTGAAAGGGATACAACTCTTGGGAAGATTAATTGGCAAATATATCCTTTCTACTAGAGGCACAAGGCCTGAAATTTTGGGGAAGGCGGGGCCAGTCGATTAGATCGACCCCAGTATGCAACTGGTATTTAATTTATGGACCCCGAAAAGATGAAAGGCAAAGTTGACCTCAGTGGAATTTGAACTTAGAATGTAAAGACAGACGAAATACCACTAAGCATTTTGCCCAGCATGCTAACGATTCTGCCAGCTCGCTGCCTTAATTGGCAAATATAAAATGAGGATCAATGTATATATGTGTGTGTGTGTGTGTATGTATATATCTATGTATGTGTGCCTTTGTGTTCCCCCCATCACTGCTTGGCAACTGGTGTTGGTGTGGTTACATCTCCATAATTTAGCTGTTCAGTATAAAAAACCAATAGAATCAGAACAAGGCTTAAAAGGGGGAAAAAAACATGTCTTGGAGTCAGTTTGTTTGATTAAAACCCTTCCAAGGTGGTGCTCCTGCATGGCAACATTCAAACGACTGAACCAACAAGTAAAAGAGTAAGAGAATACACACACACACACACACACATATACACATACCACTGTCTGTGCCCTCCACATATCTACCACAGCCCCGACCCCAACTTCAATTTCCCTCACCACCACTTGCTATAATCACCCCTTCTCCATCTCTAAACATCTCCTCTCTCACATGCTTATGTGACACCCTACCCTATCTACCTCTGTGCCACTTATATACTCCCTGCCCTCAGTGTACCATCATTCATTTCTCTCTAACTCTCATTCTGTCTGTCTCCATCTTTGTCTGTGACTCTCTCTCTCTCTGTCCTTCCTCACTTTTCTTCTCATAATTGGGTAACCAAGTGTCTCCTCCATAATAAGACACATATCTTAATCCCTCCATGAAATTTTAACCTCCCAGCTAGCAGAAAGCCACATTGGTCCTTCCCCCGTCCTCTCCCAGCTGAGAGGTCTTTGTTTTACAAGTATCTCAGTGACCACTCCTTAAATTTGTGCCATGCAAGAAGTGCTAGTGCTGTGTCAGATAGGAGTTGCGGAATGAAAATTATGAAACAAGCTGAGGTTGCATTATCAGCGATTGATAACCAGGTAAATATAAAAGTTCAGCTTGTATCTGCAACTTTTGTGGTCACTTTTAATATACGAGGTAGCATTGTCAGGAGTTCAAATCATTGAACAAAATGTAATGTGTTCAATAGAAAATGGCTAGGCCTACCTTGGGTATTGAACAGTTCAGCTCCTTATCGTAAAACAAGCTCATTTCAGTTACCACTGGCGTCAATAGTCGAGATTTATAAACTGGGGAAGGTACGAATGATGATGATGCTGAGACATGGAAATCAGGCATAATCCACCAGATGTGAAAACAGAAGCAGAGACTGATGACATCCTGTCTTCTCACCGAGATATGGTGAGTGCAATGCAAATTCATCAAAAGGAACTTGGTTTTGACACAGATCAATTCAGACCATTTGCAAGTATGATGGGGAGTGAACGCAGATCTCTCAAAATGAGAGAAGCAGAGAGAAGAGAGCTTCATTTGATCCAATGAATTCAAGAAGGACAAGTGACATGATGGAAGAAGCATGCTTTTGAGAGAAAAATAAGTTGGGATGAGATATGGAGGTGGATCACATATCGGCTAAGTTTTCTGATTCGTTCATCCTATGATGTTTTGCCATCACCTGCAAAGCTTGTAAGATGGAATGTCTCAGAGAATGATATATGCAAATGCAGAAAGGTCAGCACACTGAAACATATTCTTTCCACATGTTCACTAGCATTGAACAGGTATACATCGAGACACAACCTAGTCCTTAAGGTTATCTTCAATGCTATAGAGAACCAAATTGATCTCAACAACAGTAAAAAAAACCATTGAAAAACCATTGAAAAAAAACCATTGAAAAAAAAACCTTTGAAAAACCATTGAAAAAAACCATTGAAACCTACTAGAGATTTCATTACCTTTGTGCGCTCAGGACTATGGATCCATTTCAAGAAGAACAACAAACTTCTTGTGAGTGATGAAAAATCCAACAGCTATTGGGAAGTGACTGCAGATGTACCAGTGTGCCAGGGACTCTTTCCCATCCCAGTTACAAAAAAGCCGGACATTTTAATGTGGTGTGAAAGAAAGAAAGCTGTGAATCTAGTCAAGTTAACAGTTCCTCGTGAAGATAACATGGACGCCACTTGGGCTCGAAAGATTGACCGTTTTGTAAGCCACCTCGAGGAATGTGACGATACAGGATGGAAAGCGGAGCATTTTCCAACTGAAGTCAGATGTAGAGGGTTTGTTGGATACAGTGTGAGACAACTGTTGTTATCGTTAGGCCTAATTCATTGTAAAGTAAATACCACCATAAAAGATATCCAAACTACAGTGGAAAAGGCTAGCCACTGGATTTGGTTAAAAGGAGATGATGAGAGATAGCTAGAAGAATATTGAGCTTTATTTGATAACTGGTTAACTAGCAAGCAGATCCTCATATCAGTGAGGGAGACTGGTGCGTATTGATGCCGCCAAGAGGTAGGCCCTGAAATAGCACACATTCTCTCTTGATGACCCCATACACTTGCTGGCTTCCAGTATGCGGAGTTCTCGACTGGTAATACTTGCATGTGCAAGTTGTTTGCACCCCACCCACACATATATATGTATACATAAATATATTATATATGATATTTGTAAACAAACCCAAAGGCTTTGTAGGTTATGGAGATAGAGCCATGTTAGTGTTGATATGTGGGTTTGATTCTGGACTGGGTTAGCTCATCATTTTTCAGTCAATTGTTTACATAAAAAATGTTGCTTTAAATCAGAGTATATATATATATTATTGTTAGGATGTATTATTTTATAGTTATTGTATATATAAATGTATATACATATCATCATCATCATCATCATTTGACATCTGCCTCCCATGTGGGCATCAGTGGGACTATATATACTTAATATACATATACTTCTTTGAAGTGACATATTCTTAACTGCCAGTCTTCCTTCAGAGTCCCAGAAAGACAGCTTGTCAGGTTCTTGGCCTGCCATATGTGGCACCTCAAAGATGAAGAGACCCTGTGTGATATCAGGTAGAAATTACTTGATCATCTGGGCCCATATATTAGTGGAAGTGGCTGTTGCAAGATCTGCATCACGGGGAGAGCCAAAATTCTTAAGGACTGTATGAAACCTGGCATGTTAAATAGTCGCAAAGAAGTCTTTTCTAAATGTGTCCACTTCAAGTGCTACTTACTGGAAAATTGGATCTCCCCGTTTACTGGTTAAACTTCTTCGGGTTGTTTTTGCCTCTGCTTCAGGGGAGATGACCCGTCCTTATTAGCGTTTTTTGTTAAGATTGTATTTCTTGATTTCTGAACATTTCCTCACATCCACAACGTAGGAAATTAAAAATTTTGGTTTTTGTAGAGAGTCTGGCGAGCTGACCACAAGGCTTTGGCTTTGTGGAAGTGAAACCTTGGGTAACTATGTCTAAGATATAAAATTTTGCTGTATATCTGTATCTATATCTATATCTATATCTATATATATATATATATATATATATATATTTACACACACACACATACAAAGATAGATATTCAAAATAATTTGTTCTAACTTGAGACTGTCTGTAGTAGGTTGAATTAGGGAAACCTGAAAACTGACCGACAAATGAGAAAATAGTAATATTTATATTCATGATAGCAAAGGTATCATCATCAGCATCATCATTATCCCCATCGTTATAGCCATCATCATCATCATCATCATCATCATCATCATCATCACCACAGTCATCACCACCACTGCTACCATTACAAAAATAACTACATCATCACCATTACCGTCATCATCATCATCATCATCATCATCATCATCATTATCATCACCTTCATCATCATCATCATCATCATTATCATCATCATCATCACATCATCATCATCATCATCATCATCATCATCATCATCATCATCATCAACATCATCATCATCATCATCACCATCATCACTATTGTCACCAGTATCTTCATCATTATAATCATTATCATCATCATAATCCTCCTCATCAGCAGCAAGCAGTAGTAGCAGCAGCAGCAGCAGCAGTAGTGGCAGCAACAGTATTGCGATCTGCAGTAACATCTTCATGATCATTATAATTATCATTATCATTATCATCATTATCATCATCATCATGAATATCATTATCTTCACTATCATCACCAGCATTTTATCTTCAAAACCATCATCTCCATCATCATCATCATCATCATCATCATCATCATCATCGTCATCAACATGACCATCACCCTCATTGTCATCTCCTCCTCTGCCTCACTAATACCACCACCATCATCAACATCATCATCATCCTTACCATTTGTAATGTTGTTGATAATGATGGTGATGATGGCAGTGCAGTAGCCGCTCAACTGGTTCGAACACAACGCCATCTCCACCACCAGCATCACTTCGACCACCACCACCAACAACAACAACAACATGGACACTTATTAGACACAACAGTTAAAGAAAAAAAAGGTTAATGTTATGCTCCTCCTCTTCTTCTCCTCCCCATCCTTCCACCCCTCCCTTCCCACCCACCTACCCAATGGCCCTCCTCCCCCTCCACTCTCTCTCTCTCCTGCTTAGCTTGGTTCATGCTTGATCGCTTATGCGAAGTATTGTCTAAGGTGGTTTTTGAGACAATGATTTATGAATGGTTAGATGGCACTGGCTTAAGTGACTGGCTTTCAAACTAAATTACTCTCACTAATATATGCACGTGCGTGCGTGTGTATAGGGGTGGATGTATGTAGGATGCGGTGTACGTGCATAGCTGTTTATGTGTGTGCATGCATGTGTATATATGCAAATTTGGTGGATGTGTGTTGCTACAAAAGTAGACCCATGAGAATGTGTGAAGGATTATATATGAGTAGATGTGTGTTGAATGTGTGTGTGTAAATGTATTGAATACGAGTGTGTATGTGAATGCTGGTTTTATGTGTTTATATATGTGTGTATGTGTGTGTGTGCATTTATGTGTCTCTATGTGGATGTGGATGCGTGTATATTGGTGTTTGGGCAGGAAGGGCTTCTGACTCTATTGGGTTCACACGAGTATCTGTGTGCTGTGGGACTGTGTGTCATGGAATAGTGTGTGTGTATGTGTGTGTGTGTGTGTGTGTGCGCACACGTGTATGTTTGTGGCTATCAGTCACTATGTGTTTGAGTATATATATGAGTATATGGTTATATATGTATATAGTAATATGAGTGCATATCAGTATGTACATATGTATATATACATATACATATACATATTTATATATATATATATAATATATATATATATATATATATTTACACACACACACATACAAAGATAGATATTCAAAATAATTTGTTCTAACTTGAGACTGTCTGTAGTAGGTTGAATTAGGGAAACCTGAAAACTGACCGACAAATGAGAAAATAGTAATATTTATATTCATGATAGCAAAGGTATCATCATCAGCATCATCATTATCACCATCATCATCATCATCACATCATCATCATCATCATCATCATCATCATCATCATCATCACCACAGTCATCACCACCACTGCTACCATTACAAAAATAACTACATCATCACCATTACCGTCATCATCATCATCATCATCATCATCATCATTATCATCACCTTCATCATCATCATCATCATCATTAGTATCATCACCTTCATCATCATCATCATCATCATCATCATCATCATCATCATCATCAACATCATCATCATCATCATCACCATCATCACTATTGTCACCAGTATCTTCATCATTATAATCATTATCATCATCATAATCCTCCTCATCAGCAGCAAGCAGTAGTAGCAGCAGCAGCAGCAGCAGTAGTGGCAGCAACAGTATTGCGATCTGCAGTAACATCTTCATGATCATTATAATTATCATTATCATTATCATCATTATCATCATCATCATGAATATCATTATCTTCACTATCATCACCAGCATTTTATCTTCAAAACCATCATCTCCATCATCATCATCATCATCATCATCATCATCATCATCGTCATCAACATGACCATCACCCTCATTGTCATCTCCTCCTCTGCCTCACTAATACCACCACCATCATCAACATCATCATCATCCTTACCATTTGTAATGTTGTTGATAATGATGGTGATGATGGCAGTGCAGTAGCCGCTCAACTGGTTCGAACACAACGCCATCTCCACCACCAGCATCACTTCGACCACCACCACCAACAACAACAACAACATGGACACTTATTAGACACAACAGTTAAAGAAAAAAAAGGTTAATGTTATGCTCCTCCTCTTCTTCTCCTCCCCATCCTTCCACCCCTCCCTTCCCACCCACCTACCCAATGGCCCTCCTCCCCCTCCACTCTCTCTCTCTCCTGCTTAGCTTGGTTCATGCTTGATCGCTTATGCGAAGTATTGTCTAAGGTGGTTTTTGAGACAATGATTTATGAATGGTTAGATGGCACTGGCTTAAGTGACTGGCTTTCAAACTAAATTACTCTCACTAATATATGCACGTGCGTGCGTGTGTATAGGGGTGGATGTATGTAGGATGCGGTGTACGTGCATAGCTGTTTATGTGTGTGCATGCATGTGTATATATGCAAATTTGGTGGATGTGTGTTGCTACAAAAGTAGACCCATGAGAATGTGTGAAGGATTATATATGAGTAGATGTGTGTTGAATGTGTGTGTGTAAATGTGTTGAATACGAGTGTGTATGTGAATGCTGGTTTTATGTGTTTATATATGTGTGTGTGTGCATTTATGTGTCTCTATGTGGATGTGGATGCGTGTATATTGGTGTTTGGGCGGGAAGGGTTCTGACTCTATTGGGTTCACACGAGTATCTGTGTGCTGTGGGACTGTGTGTCATGGAATAGTGTGTGTGTATGTGTGTGTGTGTGTGTGTGTGCGCACACGTGTATGTTTGTGGCTATCAGTCACTATGTGTTTGAGTATATATATGAGTATATGGTTATATATGTATATAGTAATATGAGTGCATATCAGTATGTACATATGTATATATACATATACATATACATATTTATATATATATATATATATATATATATAGAATAGCTAGTGTCATCCTTATTTCTCCCTAAGGAATTTATTACTTCTGCATTCTTGGACTCTCTGACCTTTCTACAAGTTGCAGTTTTTAAAAGAATTATTATTGTTTTGTTTTTTTTTCTTTCTTATTTCTTTCTTCCATGTAAAAGTGCTTCATGCTCTGATGCATTCACACACATCTATCACATTCTTCTTGATTTTCTTTGTGCCACACCCAGCTCAGTTTCTTTCACCAGTTCCTCACCACACTTAGGATTCTCTTTCCTGTCTTTTAACCCATGCATGTAATGTACCAGGACTTTCAACCAATGTTGCATAATTTTTAAGTAATTTTTCTTCTCTCACTGAATTTATAATGCTTCTCTCTCCTTCTCTCTCTCCCTCTCTCTCTCTCTCCTCTCTCTCTCTCTCTCTCTCTTCTTGCCAGTGTTGTTTTGTAATTAATTTTCCTCTTATTTTTCTCTGACTTCTCCTTCCTCCATGAAGCCACACATTTTCCCTCACTTTCACTTCTTCAATCAATACTCCTGCCTTCCATGTAACAGAGCCTCACATCTATACATTTGAACATAGTCCCATCTCTCCAACCATGTTCCTCTCACCTTTCTCTTTTGTCTTGCACTCATTTCTGCTCCCATCTGTTTACATCTACCTTTTCTTCATACAGATTTCACAATTACACACCCTCACACCCCTATTAACCCATGTCACTGTCCTTCAACACTTGGATATATCCACTCACAAATGCACCCTGTCCCCCAAAAATTACACTCAGCACACCTCCATATGGCCATCCCCAAACATATATACACCCTTATGCTTGAAAATGCATGTTCATTCCTCTTTTCGTAAATCTACCAATATAACTGTATTCCCACCTGGTTCCTAACCCCTTCTCCTTTCTCACAGATATTTCCTTACTCTCATTCCCCTTATGCTTTTCTTTTTAAATTGATGAAGGACTAACATCCGAAATGTTATGCATCTTTGCCTCCCTTTTAAACATTAAGCTAATACAATAGTTTCTAAAACAATGTGAATATATATGGGTTTCTTTCCACCTCTTCATCCATGTATTCAACAATCCATCCAACCATCCACTTATCCATCCATCTTTATGTGTGTGTGTGTGTGTGTGTGTGTGTGTATTATATATACATTATATATAATGATCATCATCATCATCATCATCATCATCATCATCATCATCATCATCATCATCATCGTTTAACGTCCACTTTCCAGGCTAGCATGGGTTGGACGATTTTGACTGAGGGCTGGCAAACCAGATGGCTGCACCAGGCTCCAATCTTGATTTGGCAGAGTTTCTACAGCTGGATGCCCTTCTTAATGCCAACCACTCCGAGAGTGTAGTGGGTGCTATTTACATGCCACCGGCACGGTGATAATAGTATATGATAATCTTTATATATAAAAGTGAAGTTGTGTGTCTGTCTCTTTCGATTTAGATTCCTAACTACTCCCACATTTTGCGGGTATCTTATAGTCGTGATTCATATTGAGCTCTTCTGGGTATTAGCACGCGTCTACGATTTAAAAAAAAATTTACCATAATTTTTTCCCATTTTTAATGCATTTTTTTGCTATCATATAAGGGAAGTAACTCTCTAAAAATGCTTATATAGTTATTTCCCTTACAAACCTGAGCAACGCTGGGTGATACTGCTAGTAGTATATATAAAGATAGTGTATTAATCAAGTCTTGGGGTTGATCATATCAATTATTCCCCATCCAAAAGAAACTGTTGGCCTTGTGCCTAAGTTACAAACAATTATTATTATTATTATTATTACTGTTTTGCTGTTGTCGTCATCATCATCAACATCATCATCATTGTTATTGTTACTAAGGCCACATGTTGCATTTCTTCTGGCTCTTTATGCTCTAAGTTCAAATCCCCTTGGAGGCTGACTTTGCCTTTCATCCTTGTGGCGGGGATAAAATAAGTACCAGGTCAGTACGGGGAGTTGATATAATCGATTATCCCCCTCCCCTAAATTTCAGGCCTTGTGCCTATAGCAGAAAGGATTATTATTATTTTTGTTGTTGTTATTGTTATTATTACTGTTATTACTATCATCATCATCATCATCATCATCACCATCATCATAATCACCACCACCACCATCACCACCACCACCATCATCATCATCATCATCATCATCATCATCATCATCATCATCATCGTCGTCGTCGTCATCATTATTATTATTACTACTATTCTAACTGTTCTTATTGTTAGTTATAGTTATTATTATCATTTTCATTATCATTATCGTCATCATCATTATTATTATTACTACTATTCTAACTGTTCTTATTGTTAGTTATTGTTATTATTATCATTTTTATTATCATTATCGTCATTATCATTATTTTTATTACCGTTGCTCATGTAGTTATTATTATTATCATTTTTATTATCATTATTGTCATCATCATTATTTTTATTACCGTTGCTCATGTAGTTATTATTATTATTATTTTTATTATCAATATTATTATTATTATTATTATTATTATTATTATTATTATTATTATTATTATTATTATTTTTATTATCAATATTATTATTATTATCATTATTATTATTATTATTATTATTATTATTATTATGATTGATTACTTTTATAAAGTTTGTCTTGAACCTTGTGGTGAATTGTTAGATACAAGAATTCTTAATGAAACAACATTAGCAGACTAACTGAAATTTCTCAGTATTTTGTGAAACAATTTTGTGAAAATATGCTAAATTAGCGAGATTGTATTTAAGGTATTGTTAAAGCTAAGTACGGCAGCAGAATGAAGTATCTTTAATTTTAGAAACTAGCATTGTAATGCAACATCAAAAAAAAATCAATGGCGTAAGAAGAGGCGAAGGAAAAGGAAAATAAGGGATGTTCATTTGCCAAAAAGGAAAGAGATGTTGAGTAATGGTTTGTGTAGAATCATAGTTTGAAAGGAGAATTATGTAACACAGTATGGAGTGTTTGGATTACCTACCCCAAACCTATCTAAAATGCCTGCATGGAATAACAAAGGTAAACTGATAATGATGATAATGATGATGATAATGATGATGATGATGATAATGATGATGTTGATGATGAGAAGGGGATACATGTATATATATATATTTTTTTATTTATATATTCACTCACAGAGAGACATACGCAACAATGTATAATTATGTCTGTATGTACATAATTATACATATACTTCAATAATACCCCAGCATAAATTAAATGTCCGTGTGTGTATGTATACTTTTGCATATAGATATGAACATGTGTGTGTGTGTGTATATAAATATATATATATATATATATATACTCACACATATCTATATATATACACACATATATATATACATACACACACACTCACACATATATATATATTTGTATATATACATATATACACAGATACTTATCTACATATATATTATATAAATAGTTTTGTTATTTGAATTTCTAATCTATTTTAATTAATAACTGCCTTTCACACATTTCAAGTGTTATACTAATAGTTTTTTTTTTAATTTTAATTTTGAATTTTTTTGCTTTTTGTTTTATTGAGAAAAAATTGCCTAATTTCTTTTTGAATGCAGCTAATGATTGATGTACCTTAAAACAATTTAATAATAAAGGCCAAAGAAAAATATATAAAGAAAAATAAAACAACAGAACTTTCTAGACAAAAACTACACAAATATTTTGGAGTGAATTTTATCACATTTTCTTCATAATGTTTTTGTTCTTGTTGTTATGTACTTAAGAAATTGGTAAATTCTTGAGAAAAGCAATGAGAGTAATTAGAAACATAACAAATGGCTATCATATTAAAGAAAAAAATATTTTTCGAAGAATTTCAAAGGAGATAAAGTTAAAACATTTGCTATGAAAATAAATCAATAATTTTACATAATATATTTTTCCCATTTTTAAGTGAGTTTTTTTTTTTCTCTTCTGTGTTTGGACAAACAGACAGAATATATGGTGTAAAAGTAGATATAAGGTAAAAAAAAATATGTTATATATGGAAATAAAAATATGTAAAAAATAATTAACTTAACAAGAATTGAACCTGTATCTTGTAGGTGTTTCTTCGATAAGTCATACAAATTGATGTGCGTTCAGTTCCCATGAACCACTCATTTTGATTTTTTTTTTTTGTGCCTTGTTTGGTCTCATGCTCTTACAACACTTTGAAAATACCAAAACATAAGTTCCCAGTCATCAAGATTTTGGTTAATTTTTGGTCATATAAGGAAAGTGGAATTGGCAGAATTATCAGAAAGATTGGCAGAATGCAGTCCAGTATTTCAGTGAAATCCTGCTAAGGCTGACTTGTATTTTGTCATTCTAGGGTCAATATAGAAGGGTCTACAAAGTAGGGTGTCTTCTATATAGTACACAGAATTTAAAAATATTTAATTGAAATGATTTATGCAGTCAGTGTTTGAAGTAAACCCTCTAGGGATATTTAAAGCAGAATTATTATAAAGAAGGAAAATAACTCTTGTAAGATCAATTGATTGACATAGTGGGACAATATTGATGATGTAGATTGGAGTGGATCTGATCTTCCAAGCCAACTGGCAAAAGACCATATATGTTTCAGTCTTATTAGAACTCCTCAGCAAAGAATATTTTAGAAAATTACTATTTTTAAATCTCACAATAAGAGATATTCAGCAACAGTACTTTAGAGTAAAGATTGTTTGCCAACATAACATGGCAGTCCTGGTTTAGGAAGAATGTTGCTGTAATTTAGCCTCAGGAGACATCATCTCCAGCTGGCTATATGACACGATCTGTGTTCTTATATTTTCGAACAACGGAATCTAGCACCCCCACTCAGGTCAAAACAATATCTGTGTATCGCAATTTCTGGGTTATTTCTCTTCACAGAATAATTGTTCGGCTAGAGGTGGTGCTGCCAAATTCCTGTTTGAAATATATTGTTTTCAAAGTCACCGATCTATAAATTAGAAAATTACTATGTTTTTTGAAATCTCACAACGAGAGATATTCAGCAACAGTATTTTTCAGTAAAGATTGGGGCTAAATTACAACAACATTCGTCCTAAACCAGTACTGCCATGCTTTTGGCAAACAATCTTTACTACAAAGAACATTTTACTCACTTGGTAACACTTAATCTGTATATATACAGAAATAAAAGGAATATCAACAACATTACTTATCCACAATAAGAGGCTCTGTTGCTCACACTATTTGTCTTCATCACAAACTACACATACTCCCACTTAGACTTATCTCACTTACAGCATCCCAACCACTTCACATTGATGCCTGTTGCTACATACAGCAATACTTGCACCAATTACATACAAGAATGTTACAATGGAAATATGGATTTGCAGTTCAATATAATCCAGAATCCATGAGGTGCAGTGATACTTTGCTTTAGCAGAAGCAAATCCTCAAATATTAATCCACAAAAGTTAATCCATGGATTGAATCTATGAAACTTCATAAATAAAATTTAAATTAAGGTGTGATTAATTTATAATGAGAAGAGGAAAATACTATGCTTTGAAGAACCATTCTTCTTCAGAGCCCGAAAATATAGAAGCAAATATGTTGCACACAAAAACCTAAATAGAATAAAAACTATACACTTTTACCAATTTGGGTCTCAGCATTTATTTTATTCCTTCTCTTCTGCAGAACCACAAGCGTCCAGAACATCATGTTTTCTCTTTACTCATCATGGCAAATCAATACAATATCTTCTTCCTCTACTCTTTCATTCATTTGCCAGGGCCTCTATGTATAATATTTATGTCTAGAAACCATATTTACTTAATAACAACGGCTCCTACATTTGTCTCTGTATATATTTATTTCTCCAAAGGGAGACTTATTTCCAGAATATAAGTTTTTATATACTCGTCATCATAAATCAACAAACTCTAATTCATTTTCATCTACAAACTTTTATACTTTTACAAGCGACTGAACGTATAATATATTTTTATTTTTTTGCTTGCTTCAATCATTGGAGTGCAGCCATGCTGGGGCACCATCTCAAAGGGCTTTTAACTCAGCAAATTGACTCCAGCATTCATTTTAAGTTTCATACTTATTCTATCGGTCTCTTTTGTTGAACTACTAGTGTGTGGGGTTGTAAGAAAGCCACAATAATTGTCAAGCAGTGATAGTGGTAGTGGTGTTGGTGGTGTTGGGACAAACACAAGCACAAAATCAAAAGCACACATGCGCGCACACATGCACACACAACACACACACATACACGTATACGCACACAACAGGTTTGTTTTAGTTGCTGTCTAAAAATCCACTCACAAGGCTTTGGCCAACCCAGAACTTTGGTAGAAGAGACCTGCCCATGGCACTGCCAAGCAGTGGGATTGAACTTGGGACTGTGTGGCTGGGAAAATAACTTCTTAGCATACAACCATGCTGGCATCTAAATGTATGTCTTATTTTTCATCATTGACTTGCTTCAGTCATTGGACTGTGGCCATGCTGGGACACCACCTTGTAGGGTCTAGGCCAACAAGGGTCACCACCTTGTTCTTTAAAGCCTGGTACTTATTCTATCACTCATTTTTTGCCAAACTGCTATGTTACAAGGACATAAACAAAACAACACTAGTTGTCAACTGGTGGGGGTGAGGTACGCACATACGCACACACACATGCACACACACGTACACATGCACACACACATACGATGGGCTTCCTTCAGTTTCCATCTACCAAATCCGCTCACAAGTTTTTTGTTGGCTCAAAGCTATAGTAGAATACATTTGCCCAAGGTGCCATACAGTGGAATTGATCCTAGAACCATGTGGTTATGACTGAAACCTCTTACCACACAGCCATATCTGTGCCTATATATATACATACATACATATATATATATATATATGGCCCAAAAGTAGGTTTACAGTTATCATGCAGGCACTTTAAATTTCTTTTAAAACATTGTATTACATTTAAATTTCTATCTTCCAAACTGAAAAGGGACCTTGATAAAATTAACTAAATTAGCATGGAATAATGGCTTCATATTTTTTCTTAATTAAGATCTAAACTGTTAATATATGAATATGAAAGAGATAGTTGAATAACTGTAAAACTACTTTTGGGCCACCATGTGTATATGTTACTGTGAAGGTTTTTGTTAAGCAGTGTTGATTTATTTGTTTCTCTGAAGAACTCCTAGAATTCAGAATATCATATCGTCTTTTACTCTTGTTGTTTATTGTCATCAACAATCGGTTATATTTTTGCCAGAGACTGTATGTATAAAATACATGTTTAGAAAACAATTCTTTCTACGAGACGTCAGTAATCACGGATTTGTATTAAATGCTATGACAACGGGGGAAAACAAATAAGATTTGAAAAAATTGAAAGCGAAGATAATTGAAAATAATCTTGATTAATTTTTAAGGTAATCAAATCCACGGCTGACAATTTGCAGTAAATGCAAAAGTGTTGGCACCTATTTAAAAATGAATAACTTTGCAGTGTGTTTTTTCTTTGTGTGTTTTGTTTGGAGTATCAGAAATTGTATCAGCAAAAGTTGAAGAACTTGTCATCTTCACGATTTCTTTCATCATCATCATCGATGTCATCATCATCGTCATTATCGTCATCATCATTAACATCATCATCATCATCGTCATCGTCATCATCGTCGTCGTCATCATCATCATCAACATCTTCATCATCATCATCATCATCATCGTGGCTGTGTGGTAAGAAGCTTGCTTACCAATTACATTGTTCCAAGTTCAGTCCTACTGCAAGTGTCTTCTACTATAGCCTCAGGCCAACCAAAACCTTGTGAGTGGATTTGTTAGATGGAAACTGAAAGAAGCTGGTGGTATATATATATGCATGTATATGTTTGTGTGTCTGTGTTTGTCCCCCCAACATTGCTTGACAACCGATGCTGGTGTGTTTACATCCCCATCACTTAGCAGTTTAGCAAGAGAGACCAAAAGAATGAGTACTGGGCTTACAAGGACTAAGTCCTGGGGGTCGATTTGCTTGACTAAAGGCAGTGCTCCAGCATAGCCACAGTCAAATTACTGAAACAAATAAAAGAATAAAAGAATCAACATCATCATCATCATCATCATCAATATCATTGTCATTATCATTGCCATCGTCATCATTGTCATCATCAGTGTTGTCATTATCATCATCATCATCATCATCATCTTCATGATCGCCATCTTTATCATTCTCATCATCGTCATCATCATCATCAAACATCCTCTGCCTCCCCCTCGCCCTCCCCCAATCCTCCTCCTCCTCATCAGCATCATCATCTTCATCGTTAGCAGCAGAAGTCAGCAAAACAACAACAGCATCCCAACCACTTCTATTATCATCAGGTTCATCACCACCTCCACAGCCACCACCCTCATCAGCAGCAACATCATAGTTTTAGATTGAAGAAGACTTCACTGTTATTTCTGGCAAAATGGGCACAAATATATATTTTGCCGGTTTCATTGATATCTCAAATTTATAATTAAAGGAAAATGCTTGTTTGAAAATAATCTTTTTTGAAGATGAAAAAGAAATTATAATGTTAGTGAGAGAGAGAGAGAGAGAAATACCCACTGCCATTTCTAGCAAATGTAGTGGACCTATAGAGGTTCTGCTGCAATTAATATTAGGAATAATTGAATATTAGACTAAGTATCACTAATTTACTTGTTAATCATGGCAGACCAGAAAACTAAACAATCTTAATTTATTTATCCAATCCTGGGTCAGGACAAAAAAATAATGGTTAAACCCCCATTTGGAAGAGAAATAAATAAATGGAATCTCTGTGAGTCATTATGGCAAATTTAAGGATTTTTAAAAATTTAAATAAATTTTGCTCTAAAATCATGGTTTTTTTTTTGATTGGGTAATTTTTTTTTTTTGAACAATTAAAATTAACATGTAGCAAAATACAATTTACTAGAATAAAACTTAATTATGAAATGTTTCATCTTAACAGAAGATTGCTTGTAACCAGGGATCGGTTGATAGTCTGGGAGTTTTGAAATATGAACCAGTTACTTGATCCAATCAGCTGATATTTTTACAGATTCGTTTAAGTAATTAACAGGGAACACATCCATCAAAGTCATTAATTATTTGCAGGCAAAGATTGAATCCAAATTTTTCTTCTATCAACTTTGACATCTGACAATTTCAGCTTTTTTCCTTTTTGTTACAGTAATTATCTTTCAATAAATCTCTTTCTCTCTCTCTCTCTCTTTCTTTTCCTGTCATTTTATCTTTCCTAATCTCTCTATCTATTTCTGTCTCTATGCATTCTCTCTCATTCTCTCTCTCATACTTTCTCTCTCTCTCTCTATCTGTCTGTCGGTCTATATTTTTTCTATCTATCTATCTATCTATCTATCTATCTATCTATCTATCTATCTATCTATCTATCTATCTATCTGCCTATCTATTTATCTATCTGTCTCTCTTTCCCCTGCTCTCTCTCTCCCTCTCTCCATTTTGCTCTCTCATCTTTCGATTTCTTTTTTTCTCCATCCATTTATCTCTCTCTCTCTCTCTATCTATCTATCTATCTTTCTTTCTTTCTTTCTTTCTTTCTCTCTCTCTCTCTTCTCTCTCTCTCTATATATATATATATATATATATATATACATATATATATAACTATCTATTTATCTATCTGTCTCTTTCTCCCCCTCTCTCCATTTTGCTCTCTCATTCTTCGATTTCTCTATTTCTCCATTCATTTATCTCTCTCTATATATATCTATCTACCTATCTATCTATCTATCTATCTATCTATCTATCTATCTCATTATCTCTTTTTTCTCTACATGTATATATTTGCTTGAGTGTGTGTGTGTGTGTGTGAGCACAGGAGCTGACGATGGTGGTGACGACAGTAATGAGTATGATGGTGATGATGATTGGGGGTATGGTGGTAGTAGGCATAATGGCGATCACAGCAATGACAATGACGATGATGATGTCTGTGAGCTGATGGATATTCTCTTCTTTACTTGTTAACTAGAAATGACAAAAGATATAATGCACCGCCACCACCGCCACCACCACCACCATCACTCTTTTAGCAATTTCTGTGTCTGAGGCCATTGTCCAAATCCGATGCCACCATGAAGTATCACCAGTCACGTTTCAGTGTCACCTTGTCCATGAAACCAGACTTGAAGAGATCTAATCTGACCAATTCCTTTAGTTGTTAGAAATGGATTTCTTCTGATTATGTTTGTCATCCACAGAAGAACTCGGAGATCTCTATAAGAAACCATGGTCTAAACTGAATTACATATTTACCTCCAAACACATTCATTAATACAGTTCTATACTCGAAATTTCCCCAAAACACCTGATGAAGGCTGGAGGGTATATCAGTCGAAACGTTGTATTAACAAACAAGATGAGGACAAATATCCGTCGAATGTAAATAATGTAAATAATGTACATTCATTAATGTTTTACTTACTTAAGTCCTTTGCTCCCAATCCATCATAGGCCATCGATGAATTTTCTTCAATGTTTCCAAATCTGAGATATCTTTTCCTTTCCAAGATTTATTGCTTTTGGATTGCCATCAATATTTCTGCAACCTTGAAAGGTTGCAAGCGAGCAGACTCATTAGCCAGTCCGGCAAAAAGCTTATTGGCATTTCGTCCATCTTTAAGGTTCTAAATTCAAATTCTGTTGATGTTGACTTTGCATTTCATCCTTTCAGAGTCGATAAAATAAGTACCATTTGAGCACTGGGATCAATTTAAGCAACTTAACCCTTGTCCCCCAAAACTGCTGGCCTTGAGCCAAAAATTGAAACCAAAATTTCTGCAACTTTGCTTTTTTTCTTCTTAGGTGCACTGAGCCAATGTCATCCTATTTTTCCCTCTAGAAAGAGTATTAGTCTAACCTCTGTCCTTTGATCTCTCCAAGCATGGGGAGACCCTACCAAGAGCTCTCACTCCTCTGGTTCACTAAAGCTCTCAATCCACCACAAGGCAGCAAGACCTGAGCCTTGTGGTTGGACATATACCTAATATTGAGAACTTCAAATATAGCCATGGCTGTTCTTGTTGATTTCCTTTACAGTGTAGTATGGCAGAAAACTGGAAGAACTGAATTCTGTTAAAGTTTCACAAAATATTGACATCTTTGGATATTGTTATTGCGAGCAAATCTAATTTGAAGGAAACCAGGTCAACCTTAATTTAATTCTGGATCCTGGCTGGTGAAGCTTGTGGCTTTAGTTTTTGTTGCTAAGTCAGACAGTTTATGGAAACATGGTAATGTCTACTATTATTTTGATATATTCATTATTTACGCTTCAAACTATTTTTTATTCACTTTCTCCCCATAACATTGTATACATGCATATTCATACTTATTTATAGATTCACTGACACACAGACACACATATGCACAAATGCACACACAAACAAACAGAGACTGCATGACAGACGACAGACAGACAGATACATGGATGTGCCCCAGCATGGCTGCAGTCTAATGACTGAAATGAGTAAAAGATATATATACATATATATATATATTATGTATAAGAGTATTATTGTTAATAATTTACAATATCAGTGGCTAACATGCATGAAAGGACCATAAAGGCAAAATTATCAATTAATAATGAAGGGTACTCCTTGTGGTACCAGCATGCTAAAGATAGCAGTCAAAACCACTCAAAACCACAGCAAAATCGCCCTTGTTCAAGCTTGTGTACATATGAAAATTGTGATTTTGAGTCGTTTTGACTGCTATCTTTAGCACACTGGTGCTACAAGTAGTATCCTTCATTATTAATTGATATATTTAAGCATATATACATATGATGGACACTTCTATTGAAGACAATATATGAGAAAGCAGCTTTTGCTGAACGACCGGCACAAATGATTTGTTTATTGCGATCAAATGCTTGTGCTACACATTAGCTCAATCTCTCCATCCAATCGACGTTGTCTGAACAGGTGTCTGGTATATCTTATGTCAGGTGTTGAAACGATTGTAGAGGAGCATGAGAGGAAGGCGTTTTGCTCAAGAACACAACACATCACCTGGTCTAGGAATTGAAATCATAATTGTTGGATTGTGAGTGTAACACCCTAATCACTAAGCCACTTGCCTTCATATATACATATACACATACATATATCAATATATATGCATGTGTATATATATTTATGTGTATACATACACACACTTATATATACAGACACAACATATTTTCAATATAATTTCATGTAAGAATGTCCAACACTACCATCATCAAACACACTAAACATGATGCA
Source organism: Octopus sinensis (assembly GCF_006345805.1). Lineage (NCBI taxonomy): Eukaryota > Metazoa > Mollusca > Cephalopoda > Octopoda > Octopodidae > Octopus > Octopus sinensis. Next base: position 31,706,494 of record NC_043009.1, on the reverse strand, counting down.
AACAATAACATTATTACGAAAGAAAAAGCCCTGTCCCATGTAGTATCATACATACCATATAGTGTTATACACACTACAGAGTATTAAACACATCACAGGAAAGGAATTCCTTGCTTTATGAAAAATGGAAGCCCACACCACTCAGCTTCTTATCTGGTCTCCTTACATTACTCTTAATAACCACAAGACTAATTTTCTTCCTGCAATTCTAGTTTTAGTTTAATTAATCATTTTAAAGTGAATTCGGAAATTGTCAACACATTTTTGTTACTTCATTCCATGCATCCATGCATCCATCTACGCATCCAGCCAGCCAGCCAGCCAGTCAACATATCCACCCACTATTCATGGGAAGGTCATGGGTGTAGAGTCCTTAGGCACTTCATCCATAGGGTCCTATCTGAAACAACCTTTATTACAATTTCTGGTTGAATTCCCAAGTGTGGCTCAGTGAGACTCTTACTATGTTATCCAACATTCATGATCTTGTTTTCGTAGATCTGCTGCTGGTTGGTCTGGCTTGAAGAATTCATCTTTCTGGAACTTGCAACCCCTAAACTAAAAGCAACATGAGGGTAAATCAATGAAGCTGTAATATTGGATCCATGATAAATTCACTCAACCCACTTTTATACATCTGTATCTGAATTCTATAGCCTAAAATCCCTGGATCTTGGCAGATAAATTATTACAATTTGTGATTGGTAAAGAGCTCCTTCAGTCATGAATGACCACGGTATTGCACCTAGGAAGTTACCCTCCAAGTCACAAGTCCAGACAAGGTTGTTTATGGAAGACCAGCAGTCACCCATGCATACCAACCTCCCCTCTCCACACCACTGATGTTATCCAAAGGAAAGGCAAAGGCCGATACTGCTTGGAACCTGTGACGTCACAACTCATTTCTACAGCTGAGTGAACATGAAATAAAGTGTCTTGCTCAAGAGCACAATACACAGCCCAGTCTGGGAATTGAACTCATTACCTCATGATTGTGAGCCTGACACTATAACCACTGAGCCATTTGCCTTCAACTTGTTATTAGGAAAGTAATTAACCTTTACGAAGTCACTGTTACACTATTACCATTCATACTGGGTTAAGAAAGCAGGTGTCTCTTTGTCTGGTAATTCTTTGGAGATCTCAGATGCTACAGAGATGTAAAATCATGTAGAGCGATTTGTTTTCACCATTCTTAGAAACAGAATCAATTACAATTTCTCAGGATTCTTAACAAATAAAGACTAGTAAATTCAAGATGAAAATATTTAGTAGACATATTTATGAATTTGGTTAAGACCTGAACCTTGCAATAACTAGGTTCCTTGTTATAGAACTGGATTTAAATGCAAGCAATTACTACTGCTATAAAATTTCAAATGACTACACTTTCCGTCAACTGTCTTCATCTCATTTTCTCTCTCCCTGCCTCTCTTCTCTTTTTCCTCTCTCTCTCTCACACACACACACATACACACGGACACACACACACATAAATACATCAATATAGATACATAAAACAAGAAGTTGGAGAATTTTTGTCATTATTTATTTTCCATTACACATGTTTCATTTGCAAATAGGAATTACAAAAAATTACATGTTAGATGGACATGTAAGGAATTTCCTTTTAGAGATTCTTCAGGCAGAAAATTAGAAATAATTCGCAGCTTCCCCTTTTGTTATACAATAACTCTGCAAACAATATTTCCAGAATTTTCTAATATGTATCTTGCATCACACCACGCTGACAGCAACTGCATTATGTGCATGTGTTTTGTAGCATTATACATCTATAAGAGATGTTAACTTGTAATGTGTTTGCACAGTTCAGCAAGCTTTCAACGATGTACTGCTTTAAGTATTATATATAGATTGCTACTTTGGACTAATACTGCTTCTGTCACTCATAACAAATATGTATGTGTGTGTGAATGTGTATAACTGTGTATTGTGTGTGAGACTGTAGTGTGTGCGTATATATATGTCTGTACAAATATTTATGTATGTGTATGTATGTGTATATATATATATATATATATATATATATATATATATATATATATATATATATATACACATACATATATACTCACATATACACACATATATAAATATGTAAATTCCAATTACCTTGAGGCCATAATTAGTGATCACATAGCAGCCAATATATTGAGGAGTGTCTCCAATATATTCTTGGACAGAGACATCTTTAACAGGACTTCATGCTATTATAATGATGCCATTGCTAGAAAATGAACAACAAAGAATAAAAGCAGAAGCACTAAGAATCGAGTCTGTGTCCAAAGATGGAAAATAACAAGAAGAAGCAATAATCAGGAACTGAATATATCACAAAAGATGAAGAGACAAAAATATACCTAAACACGAAAATAAGATGAGAATTAAGTGAAGAACCAAGATCCTGATAAATAAATCTAAAAGAAAAATGGGAGCAGAAAATATAAGAAGTGAATTCGCAAATAGAAAAAACTAAGAATGGAATTAAAACAATGCAATAAAACCGAAGACAAAGAGAACAAAAGCTGAAGAGTATTACCAGAGATAAGCATAGAGAAATAGGACTTAAAAGTACAACGTTGTTGAAAGATGAACACTGACAACTGTAAAAGAAGAAGAAGAATTCACTTCAAAGAACAATAAATGAGAAAATAAATGCATTTTGGAATCATAAATATTTTAATTTTATGTTTTGTTTTCATTTTTTTAACTCATTATTTTCATTATTTCCGTTGTTTTGTTGAACATAGCTGAAACACGGATACAGCTACTAATTCATGTATATACATTTAAAAGTTGTATATATAAATATATATGTTTCGATTTGTATATACACAAGCATGCATACAGTTATACTTCATCATATAAATATACGTACATTTATAATAGTAATGTTATAATGAAATTATTGTGTACATTGCTCAGGTGCACCACAACTTGTCAAAAGTGTGTGTAAAGCATATGCAGTAATGTACAAATGTCTGGGAAGTGAACAGTGTATGAGTCAGATACATGGCTGTATGTATATGGAGGGGAGAAAATCAGGTGTAGTGTTGGCGAATCTCAGGAAGCATGGAAGTTTTGAAGGATGCAGTGCTCTGACAACTAACAACTGATGCCAGCAGTTTGTTCCATACTTCAGCAACCCTTAGCGTGAAAAAACGTTTCCGAAAGTCATGGGAGCTGTACTGTTTTTTGACTTTGTAAACATGTCTATGGGTGTTAAACAGGTGGAATTTGAAAAGGTGCTCAGAGTTATTGTTAGTAAGATGGTTAATAACTTTATGGGTGTCTGCCAAGTCAGTTGCCAGACGTCGGAGTTTCAATGTATCCATGCCCAGGGAAGTAACACCATTGTCAAGACAGAATTGAAAGAATAGTGAAAGTTGGTTCAGAAGAAAGTACCCACCGTGTTTGAGAAGTAGGTATGTAACACCATCGAGACCAGGAGAGGCATAATTTCATTTATTCTTAAGGTGGCATTGCAGCATTGCTGGTGTAAATTTCATAGTAGTTATAGAGTCCAGCATCAGAGGTGATGGAGATGGAACAGTTTGATCTTCGACTGTAAAGATGCCTGCATAGCATCCAGCAATAATTTCTGTACATTCTTTGGGATTTAAGTGTTGTATATACAAATGTACATTTCATTATGTGTATATACAAACACATGCATTTAAACTTTATTCATACAAACATATATTTCAATCTGTGTATATACAAATATAGATCCATTGAAATTTTGTAGACACAAATATAGATTTCAAGTGGTATCAGTTGTATGATGTGGAAAATATTCCATCAGCATTACCCAAGTGATGCTGGCATTGCCTTTAAGATACACCCAAGACTTAAAACCTGTGCTATCCGCCAACAACATAAATCATACTTGCATCACATAACAACAATACGGCACAATTATTTCACCTAAATAGGCCCCACTCTTTTTAACATTACACCAAACACATTAAAGCAGAGACAGACCCCATAAAGTTCAAGAGGTCTTTGGATAAATTCTTTCAAAAAATCCCTGATAAACCTCCTACACCCAGATATGTCTCCAGAAACAATAACTCTCTTCTTGAGTGGGCCATGTTGTCTGATTCCTGATTTGAACTACTTTGCCAGGTGATGCTATTAAGTTAGACATGGCCTGGGTCAATACTAGCTGAAATCTATCAAAATATCAAAGTACATATGAAAATATACATACATTTAAACTTTGTATACGTAAATATATATTCCAATCTTTATAAATATTAATATATTTCCATCCAACCCATGCACCGTCCAACCCATGCTAGCATGGAAAACGGACGCTAAACGATGATGATGATGATGATATTACAATTATAATTGTAATGTGTACATACAAATACATATATTTAATTCCGTGTATATACTAACATGCATGCGATCACTTATACTTCTCTCTTTTAAGTTACACTGGCTTCAAAAGAATATATATACACGTATGTGTGTGTGTATTTATGTATATATGTATGTTTATATGTACACACACACACATGTATATATAAATATATATAAATATATATAAACAAATATACATATGTATTTATATTCTTTTATTCTTTTACTTGTTTCAGACAT
>NC_043009.1:31681862-31699362 GCF_006345805.1 Octopus sinensis | reverse complement strand
CGAATAAATTTAGAAATATTTGTTGGTGATAGAACATCGTCTTCTATATACAAAACTGTATATTCTATAATAGACATATATTTAGTTTGGCATCCTGATTTGGCAAACAAAGTTTATGTGATTTTTAGCCTGGATTAATAGATAATCCCAGTAAGCTGCTGCTTAAGGTTTTAGATGAAGGTGGACCACAAATGATGTGGAATAAATATTAAAATATATTAAAAAAAAGCATATATTTTAATATTCCACGATAAGGCAATAAACTGCCTGGTAGCATTTCATGATTTCTTGAGTTCAAATTTCACCAAGGTCGAATTTGCCTTTCATTCTTTTGGGGTTGATAAAAGAAGTACCAGTTGAACACTGGGGTCAATGTAATTGCCTTACACCCCCCTCCACCTCTACTCAAATGGCTAGTCTTGTGTCAAAACTTGAAAACAATATTCCACTCATGCAGTTAAAATGGTTTAGCTAATGTTTAAAACATATATATTATCTGCTTTTCACAAATCTGTGAAAGTCTATGTAAGAATAATAAAAAAAGAAAGAAGGGAACTTGAGATTCTGCTAGCTTTGACAATATTTCATGAATGTAGGGTGGTGAGCTGGCAGAATCGTTAGTATGCTGGGCGAAATGTTTAGCAGTATTTCGTCTGCCATTAAGTTCTGGGTTCAAATTCAATTTTGCCTTTCATCTTTTTTGGAGTCGATTAAATAAGTACCAGTTATGCCCTAGGGTTGATGTAATCGACTTAATCCCTTTATCTGTCCTTGTTCGTCCCCTCTATGTTTAGCTCGCTGTGGACAAGGACAATAAAGAAATGACTGTTTCCTGAATGTGCCAGAAACACCTTGAAATAAACACCTTGAAATGAACCTGTAAGAAACAAAATTAACCAGTATTAGCAGAATTCTTTGGTTGATTCAGAATCTGACTGAGTATAGAAATATCTCCTCAATAAAAGAAGTTCGGTTTATTTTTAAAAAATCTATTCTGCAACCCTCTCTATTCAACTAATAGATTAATAGGTGTAAAGTCCCTCACCTACATATGCCAACAGATGAGCTCTCTTCTAACACATTTCTCAGACTCTTGCCATCTCCTTCATTCAGATGCTTCAGCTTGCTTTAAATTTCTTCTTTTTGTCACCTTTCTTGTGTTCTCTACCTCTATTGTACCTTCATGGAGATTATTACTGAGGGAAAATACTTGTGCAAATTGTATAACGGCTTAATTACACATAATTATATATGATGGTCTGTTCCAGTGCACCTCCCTTGCTATCGTCTGGGACCACACCTTTTCCATTCTATTTGCTGGTGCCATGAGTCCTTAAAATAAGATATAAGCTCTATTAAATGGTTGGCATTAAGAGTGGCATCCACTTATAGAAAAATCATGATTTAGCAACTAATGCTGTTAAGAATGTGTTAAGCAATTTGCATTGTAAAGTTCAAGTAGTCTGGTGCCAAAAAACACCAATAATTCTACTGCTACTGCCAAAAGAACAACCACAAGACAACCACATACAACACCTGCATACTGGCACCAATAGTCACACTGCTACTAATATGTTAAGAAAGTCAACTTGGTATTTAAGCTTAAGGTCACCTCATCTAAAACCAGAAGATGCATGTATTAAAAAGTTTGAATTATTATCCTTCTCTCGCAGTCAAATGGTCAAATTTGGATTTTATTTCCAAATGAATTCCTTTGTGATACTTATTCTGTGCTGAGTTACAAATAAACCCCAGTCGTTCTTTCTCCTTGAAGGTCAGGTCAGTGAACTTGTGACTGGATCTCTGAGAATCTGCCACCAATAATACACTTGTTCACACATTCTGTCGAAATGAAGCAATGTGGGCACCTCTGTGAAATCATGCAGTCATTTGACCTGATAGAAATAGCAACAAAACCTCTCTCAAAGGACACCTAATATTTTAGACTAAAACACATTGGATAACACATTCCTTAATTTCCTGCACATAAGAAGACAAGATGGATGTAGATGGAATGTGTTTCCTCAAAGATCTGTTAAATCAACCTGACCTATGCTTAAACAACAATAGCAACAACTTTGGGAGATAAAAAATAAGAGAGGAAAACAATTATGGTCAATCTAGAATATTCCACATTTTTCTTGGATTCTGAGTATTTGACTTAGATTTACTAAAAATAACCGTTACCAGACTTAGGCTCAGATTTACATTTATTGCAACTAATAAACCTTTCTTTTTATGTCAGTTGAAAGTTAACTGACCATTAACTAGATTTTCAATTGGTTGTAATCCAAATTTAAACTTAGTTTCGAGATAATAAACTGTAGCATAATATTTAATGTAGGTTCAAGATACGAAATGAAGTCTAGATTTTAATCTTGATTTGAAAATAACTGAGAGTAAACCAAGTTTAAGATAAGCTTAGTCTTTCGGCATTCAGATTACTCTGTCAAATCCAATGTTTATTTATTCACATTGGTTTAAATTAATCATGCATTATTTCATAGCTTTGGGATTTAAATGATGTGATTCATTTTCATTTTTTCATTTTCATTTAGTTTCAGCTCATGAGCTGTGGCCATGCTGGGGCACTGCCATTCAAAACGATATGTTACACTTACTGCACCTAGGTTTCCCAAGCGGTCACCCATCTAAGTACTAACTAGGCTCGACATTGCTTAACTTCGGTGATCGGACAAGAACCGGTGCTTTCAACATGATATGGCCGTAAGCTTGTTGATTGTTGATTTTTAGACTGAAATTGTAGGGCAGGTGTGAGGGGTCAGATCTGGTCACTTTGGATATAAACAGAAAGAACATTTTGGTTAAGTATGGTTGGTTTAATAGGTAAAAGTTTTTAAAAAACTAACTGTATGCTAGATTTTAACCAAGGTTCAGGACAATCAGTTCCACCAAATAAATAGTGCAAAATCTCTATAACAGATCCATATTTTGTTTAACTTTGTTGAACATTTGAGGTGCAGCTTCAGCATGGCTTAAGCTCTATTGGCTAAAATCAACTACAGAATTTGAAGAACTAAATAACAATAATGCAAATGACTTCAAAGAATGTTTTGATTGTGAAATTAAAAATCATCTCACTTCAATTATAGTTCTAATGCCATTTTAGAATGTCAGGAATTCTCCTTTATCCTTCACCTAAATCTAAATGAAAGACCTTCCTACCTAAATAAAAGATTTTCCTACCTTGAACCTAAACAAAATACAACAATTATATTTGACTTTGAATGCCAAGATCTTTGCTGGATTTTTTTCACTAAACTTTAATTAGTGCAAATCTTTTCGTTGCTTTTAATTTTTTTTCTCTTTTTTGTCTTTTAATAATGTTTACTTAAGTTTCTTAAAGTGTTCTTTGTTGATGGTCTTTTTTTTATTGTTATTATCTATTTTATTTTAACTAAATGGGTTACCAAAATATTTCTCGTCTGGTGGGCTTTTATACGCCATGTTAAGCAATGTTTGTCCAATCATTTCATCAATAAGATAGTTAATTGGCCTTTCGTAAAGCAAGAATTTATTCTGACAAACAGATGATCTTCAACTGTTGGTTTTTTTTTATTCAATTACCTCCCCACTCACTACCCCTTCCTCAACACACAAAAATATATTATTAGCAAATTGAATTTTAAATCTTTCTCAATCTCTCTTCTTAACTTTCTTTAATTCTCTCTCTCTCTCTCTCTCTCTCTCTCTCTCATTCACTCTTTTACAAACTCTTTCTATTTCTATTCTTGCCACCTTCTCTTTGCCTCATTGAATTTCCTTCATTCTATTCCTCGTTCTTATCACAATCTTTTCTCTTATTCCCCCCCCTGCCCTTCCCCATTTGCTCTCCTTCTATTATAAACCTCTCTCTCTTCCCCTTCTTTCTCTGTCTTCAATTGCTTCATTCCTCTTCCTCCTCTCTCTTTCTTTTGCTTTCTATCTTACTTTTTTCTTTTTCCATCTCATTTCTCTCTTTATCCCTCTTAACTTCTCTCTTTATTATGTTTATTTTTTCACACTCTTTTTTACTCTCTCTCTCTCTTTCTCTCTCTCTCCCCCCCTTCCCATCTTGCCACTCCCCTATTAAGCACAGTTGCGTTTCCAGTCTTGTTCCGACCTGACATCAAAAGTGTCCAACATCGAAGACTAACACAAGTAGAAATATTTATTTTTAGTTTAGGTTGTCTGAAGTCATTTTAAAATCTGTGTTTTTTTTTTTTACCTTAAGTGGACAACCCAACGAGACTGTAAGATTCCGACTGATTTTGTTTTCTCTGGCCGGCTTCGTTAGTTCTTCATCAGAAAGTTCTCAATATGATGTATCAGTAGCCAGGTTCTTTCTCTTGAAGATGTGCTTCATCTTTATCAGAAAAATGTAAGTTTAACTGAAGTCATCCACTTGGATGGGAAGAGTCTTCAGAAGGTTTAATCACTTAATGAAGCAATCCATAAACACGAAGCTTTTATTAAGGTCCAGTTAAACTCCCCAAAATTACGGAACATCTCTTTCGATTTTAATAAAGTCTCACAATATTGATTTATGCATTCCAGGTAACTTGAACATTTTGATAGGGATCAACAAAACACATAAACATGAAGTTTTTGTTAAGGCCCCAGTAAACTTCTAAAGACTATGGGAGACTTTATTCAATTTTAATAAAGACCCATTTACAACCCATTCACAGTGAATTAAGAATTTGATACAAATCGATGAATGAAATTTGGGAATGAAATAAGAACTGGGTTTGATGGATGGGAATTAAATTCCCCCCCCCCCACAAAACAATCCTGATAAACACAAACCATAACATGTTATTATTTCCAATGATCCATGTAAAGGTGTTAGCATGGCTGTGCTGGAATTTGAAAGCAATATGAAAGTTCTTGGAATTGATGCCTAAGGATGGCTTCTGTACAAATATAGAAACTTGATCGGCAATTTTGAGAGGAAGGATTTAGTTGACCCAATCAACCCCACGACATGACTGGTACTTAATTTGATCAAGTCTGGAGGGATGAAAGACAAAGTTGACCACAAAGGAATTCGAACTCACAGACTATATAGCCTGAACAAATACTGCAAGGCATTTTCCTTTGATGCTCTACCAATTCTGCCAGTTTATAAGGTGCCTAATTTTGGTAACAGAACAATAATTTTGTGAGGAGGACTTAGTTGATATCACTGACCCACAGTCCTTGAGTGGCTCTTTATTTTATTAACTCTGAAGGGATGAAAAGCAAAACTGACCTCAGCAGGATTTGAACTCAGAATCTTAAGAACTAGGACAAATAATAGCACAAAGCTTTCATTTCCAGTGTTCAACCAAATCTTCCAGCAAATGGTTAAAAGAATAATAATAACAAATTTCACATATTAGCCAAGAACCAATAAGAGGGGGCTTCTGCTATACAATTCCCTAAACTGCAAAATATACCAGGCATCCTTCAGATAAATTCCTGATTGTTCTGAAACTAATGGTAATTTGGTTTTAATTCCTATGATTCAGCAGACGATCTTGTAAAATAAACATGGATTGTCAGGACTTCAATATTCTTCAGTATTGATTAAACATGGATCTACATTTAATGGATCGAATTTTGGCCAGCAATCTTTTCTTTTTTTTTTTTGTGGGGGAAGATAAGTCGATGTAATTGACTCCAGGGCTTGACTTGTATTTATTTAATCGACCTCATTGGAATTAAGACACAGAACATAAAGACAGACAAAATGCCTCTCAGCACTTTGTTAATGATTCTGGCAGCTCATTGCTTTGTCCTAGAACTAAACTACTGGTTTCAAATGTGAGCACAAGGCCAACAATTTTAGGGGAGGGGCTAAGACGATTACATCAACCTCAATGCTCAACTGGTTCTTCTTCTTATTTTTTTTTACCCTGAAAGGATAAAAGACAAAATTGACTTTGGCAACATTCGAATTCAGCTTCATTTGGAAGACTCTCTGATATTTCAGTAAACATTTTTTTGTTCAAAACTCACCATTTTAACAGTAACTTTATTGCAAGGTTATTCCCCATTTTTCATGCCCTATACTTTTCAGCTAGGCTTCGTACATCATCATCATCATCTTTGTCATTGTCCCCATTATTATTGTTGTCGTCACGATCATCTTAGTCTTCTTTATCATACTTATTTTCATCATCTTCATCATTGTAAGAATCATCATCATCATCATCATCAGTATTGTCATAACCATCTTCATCATTGTTGTCATCATCCTCCTCATCAACATCATCATCAAAATCGTCACCCTCCTCCACATCATCATCTTCAATGACATCCTTCTCCTTGTCTGAAAGTCAGCTTCTTGAGATAAGCTATCACCACTTCTTCCCAAATATTCCTTAGTCTTTCTTTCTTTTGGCATCTTCTCCCCCAAACTCTGATTCCTCTCATATTCTGGTTTTCTCTCTTCTCATTTCCACCCTGCCATTTATGTATATTGGTTTCAAATTTTGGTACAAGGCCAGTAATTTTGGGGTTGTTGGGTGGGGGCTGGTCAATAACATCAACCCCAGTGCTCTACTGGTGCTTATCTTATTGACAATGTAAAAGCTGACCAAGGTAGAATTTGAACCCAGAATGTAAAGACAGCTGAAATGTGGCTAAGCATTTTCCCCAGCATGCTAACAGTTCTGCCAGCTTGCTGTCTATCAGCCATTTATCTATACTAACATCTCACAACCTCAATGCATTCCAAGGTAAACAATTTATAATTTATCTTATCTGGATCACCGCTAGATGGCAGATAAAAATTACAGTTTCTGCTTTGAAGAACAACTAAGCCCTTCCACTACTATCACTGCATTTTCATTCCTTAAATATTTACCAAATAACCTGAGAAACATACCCATTTGAACCTGTTACCTCTGGTCTGGTAGCATATGATTTTAGGGCTTTACTACCCCAACCCTCCTGCCATCATATCTCTTGCAACTGTTTGAGCATCTCTGTCATTCTAGATTTCTTGTTTTTTTCTCCGATAAATGGCAACATTTTAATGGTTAATGGAAGAAAATTGTAAACAGTGATGAACATAAAACTGTTAATACTAATGGCAATGATGGAAGTGAACTGTTGAATCAGTCGGGATGGACTGCAGGCTGGACTTCAATTGGAATTGCAATGGGTTACCTACCCCTGTACCCCTGTCATTTCTGCTGATTACATGACCAGGTGACCAATTAAAAATAATTTGTATGGCATTTTTTATTCTTTTTTATTGAACCAAGGGACATTAGTTCTTCCTAGGTTCCTTCTAAATCTGCTGAATCATTCCAATCTCAAGTGCCCACCTTACTCTACATTGCTGATGTCTCATTTAACCAGGAAAAAAAAAACACCGTTTACAAAATGGGATTCAATCCCCAACAGACGAAATATAATAACGATGATGATGATGATGATGAAGATGATGATTATAATAATAATAACAATAATGACGATAACAATAATAATAATAATAATAATAATAATAATAATAAAATAATAATAATAATGATAATGATAATAATAACAATAATAATAACAACAACAACAATAATAATAACGATAATAATAATAATAATAACGATAATAATAATAATAATAATAATAATAATAATAATAATAATAATAATAATAATAATAACGATAATAATAATAATAATGACCAAACAATTCCCGAGATCAAAGAAACTAGAAGGATAAAGTGATTTTTATTTTACGTTCTTGCCAAAGCTGAAAGCGTTGTTTCAAATAAACTAATAATATTCCATTAAAACCATTCTAAAAGGGACCAATTCTAATAAAACAGGCAACTCACAAGATTTGATTATTTATTGCAGTTTACATTATTTTATTTGTTTGTTTATTTACTTAATTTGTATGTATATATTTGTTGATTGTATTATATTTTTCCAGCAATTTTACGTTTCCACAGAACCACTACTAAACACACCTCCGTCTTCCAGACACATGTGTGACGTTGTGTTTTGGGATCGTAGGAGTCTGTTTGCAAAGTACATTAGCCATGTTTTGTTATGGGATTTGAAGTTTGTTTTCCGTTTTTTCATGGAATTTTTGCTTTGGTTTTTCAAGTGTTATTTTAAATGTTTTGTCTGTTAAGTGGAGTATATACAATGTGTGTGTTGTGTTGTTTTATTGGTTGTTGTTTGTACTTCATATGATGTTGCATGATTCAGCGTCTGACAGTGACTGTGAAGTGTGCGTGGGTGGTGAGATGTTCATTAGTGTTGACCATTGAGCGTGGAAGTTGCTGCTGATGTAGCATTGGCCAGGGGTTATGTAAGAACACGTGTTATGATACTTTACTATACCTTCTCTCTTTTACTTGTTTCAGTCATTAGACTGCGGCCATGTTGGGGCACCACCTCAAAGAATTTTAGTTGTGCAAATCAACCTCAGTACTTTTTTTAAAAATCCTTTTGAATCACTTTTGCCAAACTTCTAAGTTACAGGGACGTAAATGTACCAACACCGGTTGTCAAGCAGTGGTGGGGAACAAATGCGGACACACACATAAATATATATGAGAAGCTTCTTTTAGTTTCTGTCTACCCAATCCCCCCACAAGGCTTTGATTGCCCTGAGGCCATAGTAGAAGACAATTGCCCAAAGACCCATGCATTGGGATTGAAACTAGAACCTCATGGTTGAGAGGCAAACTTTTTACCACACAGCCATGCCTGCACTTATATGGTGATTGTTGTGAGTGTATGTCGAAGCATTTTTTTTATATGATTATTGTGAGTGCTGTGTTCTAGCATTTAATAGTAATTTTATTCAGTATGAGTTGTGTGAGCTGTAGTATATTAAATGGTGTTGACATTGTAGAGCTCAAAGTGGTGTTAGCCATTTATTACATAAGAGTACATGTTGAATTATTTTCTTGTACTCTGATTGTTGTATGTGTTGTGTTGTAATCTTCCATGTTGATTCCATACATAATGTGTTGCGTGGGTTGTAGTATGTTATTGTTGTTGATATAATGTCTGATATTTCTTATGTACAAGCATGCATTGTGTTAATTAAGTGTACAGCAACTGTTGGGAGTACATGCTGTTGTGCTATAGTGTTTGGTGGTGATTCAGTAGAGTGTTGTGTGAGTTGTGTTATACTGGGTAGTTACTGTATAGAATATATATGGTATGTAAAGAGAGTATGGTCATTGTATAGACTTTGTGGTATGTACTAAGAGTACGGTTATTGTATAAGCTATGAGGTATGGTCATTGTATAGGTTGAGTAATATATACAGAGAGTATGTTTATTGTATAGGCTATGTGGTAGACACAGAGGCTATGTTTCTTGTATAAGCTGTGAGGTATGTAGAGGGAACATGTTTACTGTATAGGCTATGCAGAGAGGATGTGTGCTTTGAGTTGAGGTATTAAATCTAAAAGTGATGAAGAGGAAGAGTTGTTGGATTGGAGCATAGAAATACCTTGTAGTATTTGTCCTCTCTCCATTCTGAGTTCAAGTCCTGATGAGGTCAACTTTTGGGTTTGATAAAAAACAAAATAAACAAGCCAGGGTATTGGATTGATAGAATTATTAATGGGTCAGATAAGATGATGTATTGTGGTATTGATTCCATGTCTTTATGTTCTGACAGCAACATCGGCACCTCGACTGGTGCCAAGCTATATCAGTTTAATTGGGTTTAGTGACCTTTCTCTTGGATAAACACCTGTGGCATAAAGAAGGTAGACTACCTTGCATAGACAATAGCCAATATTCCTTAAGAGCAATCTTGCCCTTGCCTAGGCTTGCTTATACACACACACACACACACACACACATAATATAAATTAAATATAAACATATATATGCATATATACATAAATATATGTACATACTTACATATATATAATATATATATATATATATATATATATATATATATATATATATATATATATATATATATATATATATATATATATATATATATATATATACATATATATATCAAACTAAAGTTATTGAACAAACAAAGGCAAGGTCATCTGCATATCATTTCATAAATCGAACATTTAATCATAGAATATACATATAAACATCCTGCAAGATGGAACATAATTCATCTGTACAAGCATACAAGCATATAATAATAATAAGGTGCGAGAAAAAATTTTTTTCGTCACAGTTTAGAGTTAATATTTTACCGATTCAGAAAAATACATTTTTTTAACGAAAACCTAGAAAGTAAAAATATAATATAAAGTAATATATAAAAATATAAAGGTATATAAAAATATATAAAATATATATATATACATATAGGAGCATATAAAAAATATATAATATATATCATGTAAATAAAATAAAAGTTCATCGTTTAGAAATCTTATTAAATAATTATTCAAGTAAAAGATGCCTTTGTTTGTTCAATGACTTTAGTTTGATATTTTTGTCTCTTTCAGTAGAGCACTTCTATAGCAGTCCTATTAATCTTTTTGTTCCTGACAAGAAACAATCACTGTATTATTGATATTGATATATATATATATATATATATATATATATATGCATATATATATATGCATATATATATAAGCATATATGGGTACAGGGCACCACAAAACGTAAACAATATGAAATACAAACACAAACCTGGGTATGTGATCGAGAGAAACAAATAGAAAACAAGACAAGTAGCATAAAGAATGACCGTTCATCAGTTGTTGGCTGTTCCTCTACTCCACATTTTGAGGCAATCGACAACATATATATATAAAAATGCATGATCAAACTTGACCAACAGCTATATTCATTAGTGAACTTAATTTGTCTTTTATAGGAGATGAGCTGTGTTGAGTAGGGTTGCCTTTCTGGCAGTGTAATGTTTGTAGACCAAATCCATTTGATTACTGTTGAATTATTCTGATTTGCTTCACATCTGTTGTGCTTTACAGAGTATTATTAGCAATAGAGTTGCTTTCCTTACAATATTTTCATTAATCCTTTAGCCTTCTGGTTAATCTGCCAAATGTAATACTTATTTATTTATAGTGTTTTGCATTAATCATGCACTATCTCGAAGCTTCAAGATTACAATGATGTGATTATTTAATTTTAGAATGACATTGTAGAGTAGGTGTGAGAGGTCAGACTAGGCCTCTTTGAACATGAAACAGAACATTTGTGCTGGATATGGCTGGTTTAAATGTTAAAGGGTTGAGATATATTTAAATTTTTATTTTTTTTTTTTGTTACTTTTTATAACATTATTGTTTTGCCTTTATCTAATGTTTTTCTCTTCCTGCACTTAGTTTCCAGTTTTTATTCCATTACTTTTTTATAAACAAGGCAAAGAGTTTTGGGTCTTTACATTTTTCTTTGTTATTTTCCATTGTTTACGTCTAATATATTTTTCTAGTTCCACTATTGTTATTTTGTAGTACTTATCTATTTTTATCAGACTGCATTATCGTTACACATAGTGAAGATATATTCAGTTTAGCAGTGATAACTTCAAACCATTATCAGTTTTCTTTCCACAAACACCAGTTCCCTTCACTTCCAGCTTATGATGTTGCAGTTGGAGTTTCTAACCAGTGTATTTATACCTATCTTATTTTTAGCATTGAGTTCAGTTTTCTAGATTAGCATTGAGTTCGGTTTTCTACATGTGTAGAATCTTCCTTTTTTAATTTTCCAGTTTCATGTACACTTGAGAATATGTAGAGAGTGTTCTAATCGAAATCCCTGACTTCACAGACTGTATCTAATCTAACATTCTCAATCTGAATTAATTTGTCTCTTTACATGAGCTGTTTAAACAATATATCACATGTCTAATAACACAGGGAATTCATATAATATAAAAAAGTATCCCTGGTTTCTACTGAAATCTTTTACTTATGCTTTATGCATAAATAAAAATCTGTTTTATCCTGCTTCATTGTCTTAAGCAAATATTTCTACCTCATTTTCATATGTGTGCAATATTTAAACAATATTTTATATGTGAAATAATTACATGACTGCCTTATAAAAATAGAAGAAATTCTAACCACATTAGAACAACACATAGGTGTGCTTCTTATGGGAGACTTCAATCTGCCCAATGTCAGATGGCCCGAGGGCCTTTCTCTCCCAGGAATGACAAGATGTGAACGAGGACAGGCGAGGTCCCTCCTGAACCTCATCAACACCCTGTACATGGAGCAGGTAATACTCCAACCAACCAGGGCAGGTAACACACTGGATCTCTGCTTCACAAATGACATGGATCTCATCCATAATGTGAAAGTGACACCGACACTACTCTCGGATCACAACATGATAGAGCTGACCATGTACGGGCCAAAAGAGAGCACGGACATGCAGCCTACAAGAAACCCTCAAAATCTTTCCAGCTTGAACTACCATAAGGCAAACTGGAAACAAATTGAGAAAGAGATCCTCAAACAAAACTGGCCTAATTGTCTCTCCTCGCCAGACATCGACGTGAAACTTCAACAATTCATGTCTGTAATGCAAGCCATATGCTACAAATGTGTCCCAGAGAGAAAGGCCACTGTACACAAGAACAAAATCCCCAGAGAGAGGAAAATTTTAATGAGACGGCGTACGAAATTTTCAAATCGCCTAAACAAACAGATTGAAAGCAGTGAAAAGTCCCGCCTAAAAATAAAACTGTTGGAAATCGAAAAATGTCTGCAACTCTCCCATGAAAAAGAAAGAGCAGACAAAGAAGCCTGGGCTATAGAAAACATAAAATCTAACCCCAGAGCTTTCTACAGGTATGCCAAAGAAACAGCTACAGTGCACTGTAGAATAGGGCCACTCCTCGAAAAGGATGGCACACTTACAGGAAAACCAATGAGGGTAAGTGAAATACTGAATGAGCAATTCAAGAGTGTTTTCACTCCACCCCTTGGGCATCTCCAAATCACCAATCCAACTGACTTTTTTACCACTGCAGATATAAAATCAGAGGCGGCGACGATAGATTACATCGATATAAAGGAAGACGATGTAACCAAGGCTATAGATGAAATGAAAACAGACTCAGCTACTGGCCCCGATGGATTCCCGGCAATCCTCCTAAAAGCATGTAAGAGAGTCCTAGCAAGACCACTGCAGTTCCTCTTTCAGAGCTTCCTTGCAGCTGGCAAACTTCCAGGAAAACTGAAGGAAGGTAAAATATGCCCCATTCATAAAGGAGGTAGCAGAGCGGAAGCCAAGAACTATAGACCTATCTCTCTGACCTCACACATCAGCAAGGTCATGGAACGAATAGTCAGAAGGAAGCTGATCACCTTCCTTGAAGAGAATGACTTGCTGCCCGACACCCAACATGGTTTCCGACCAGGGAGAAGCTGTTTAACTCAGCTCCTACAACACTATGACTGGGTGCTGAAACGGCTGCTCAACCACTCAAATGTGGAAGTGATATATCTCGACTTTGCAAAGGCCTTTGATAAAGTCGATCATGGAATGATATGTCACAAACTGCGTGATCTCAACATAGTTGGAAAACTGGGAGAATGGCTTCATGACTTTCTGAAGGATAGAAGTCAGGTGGTAGTAGCCAATGGGGCCACCTCCATTAACACACAAATAGTGAGCGGTGTTCCGCAGGGCACTGTTCTGGGACCACTACTGTTCATAATGGCCCTCTCAGACATGCCCTCAGCCACGCAGAGAGCCACGATCACAAGTTATGCAGATGATACAAAAGTTCACAGGCAATACAGAACCCTGAGGACACTAAACACCTGCAATGTGAGCTGGACGAAATATACAAGTGGGCTGAAAAGAATAGCATGCAGTTCAATGCTGGAAAGTTTCAAGCTTTATACTATCAGCATGCAAAACTGAATGCAATACCCAATGAATACACTGGACCCGGAGGGATTGCAATCCCAGAGGCACAATCAGTGCGTGACCTGGGTATTCACATGAGTGATGACGCGACCTTTCATGTACATGTTGCTAAACTGACAATGAAATGTAGACGGCTGGCTGGATGGATTCTTAGAACCTTTAGAACAAGAGAACAAAAAACCATGATGATCCTCTGGAAGACACTTGTCCTAAGCCACTTTGACTATTGCTCTCAGCTATGGTCACCATCCAGTGTCAAGTTGATCACAGAACTTGAGGCGATCCAACGAAGCTACACAAAGAAGATAGCCTCTATGCAGAATGTAAGCTACTGGGAAAGACTCAAGAGATTAAAATTATATTCTCTGGAGCGTAGGCGGGAAAGATATGCCATAATATACATCTGGAAGATCCTGGAGGGAAGCGTCCTGAACTTTGGCATCGAGAGTTACGCAAATGCCAGAACTGGGCGCCACTGCGTGGTCCCTAGGACTCCAAACCTGCCATCAAGATGTAGGACAAGATTCTGTGATAGCCTGGGCTTCCGAGGCCCACAGCTCTTCAATATCCTCCCGAAGAACCTGAGAGACCTGCATGGGGTGGATACAGATGTCTTTAAAATGAAGCTGGATCTCTTCCTGTCAGGTGTCCCAGATGAACCAACTTCACGACAGGAGGGGCAGATGAGGGCAGCTGCATCGAACTCTCTCATGCACCAAATAGCAGTTGCTAGAAAGCCTCCATGAAGTGAAACCAAGTAGCAACACCAAATGGCGGTGCCCCAGCATGGCCACAGCTCATAAGCTGAAACTAGAATCAATCAATCAATCATGGAATTCATATGAAATACAAATATCAATTGTAGTTACCAAGATTGTTTCCCTTTGTTTTCTTTCTATTGAAAACTTTATTTTAGCCAGTGTTGCTTATCCCACATGATTACTTCATTTATGTACAATGTTGTATTTTATGTCAATGATATAGTTTGTGCATATTAATCCCATGTAATACACAAAATTGGTGTTAGTTGTACACATTGCAGTCTTTATTAAATAAGTTTTCATGTTTCTTTTTATTAAGTTTTTATTAATCTTATAACATTTATTGTAGATTTTATGGATGGTTATATTTTATTACCATTATTATTATTATTATTATTATTATTATTATTATTATTATTATTATTTTTATTATTATTATTATTATATTATTATTATTATTATTATTATTATTATTATTATTATTATCATTATTATATGTTTGACTTTTGCTTTGTATTTGTACAAGTTGACTCCAAGTCTCACCTATTATTATTACTATTATTATTACCACAACCACCACCACCACCCCCACCCCCACCACCACCATCATCATCATCATCAATGTAGCCTTTTGTTACTGCTGTTTCTCTCCATCCATTATAATTTTTTCACTGTTGTTCATTTCAAAATTAAAGTTTGGTAACAGGAAGGAGAGGATCTAAACAGGAACTTGCTTTAAAAATTTAAGAGAGAAACAAAAACATAACATTGCTTAATATTACCTCCCTGCTGACATTTTTACAATTGCTACAACAACTAATAACAATAATGATGATGATGAATATGATGCTGATGATGACAATAATAAAAAAAAAATTGCAAAGAGAACAACATACTGAATGACAACACGGATACTGACTCAGTGATCTGTGAAGAAAGGAGGGGAAACAAATCCAATACTGATTCCCGGGAGCAATATTAATAAAGCTAGTAGTTATTGTTGCTGGTATTTGGATCCACAGGTACAACTAACAATTATTTTATATCTTGCTTGTTGTGATTCTTCGCAGAATGTAATGTTTTGCTATGACAAATAACAGTGTGTGACAACCATAGCAAAGATACATACAAAGGGGGCCTGCAAATGGAAAGATTTTTCCACAATCTATAATCATCCAGGAGCAATTACATACATTCAGAAACAAACAAAATACCTGCCAGCCCAGCATTTAGAAGCCATGCTGTGGTGGGAATTTAATGGAATCATGTAAGGAAATGCATGTTATGTGAATGTCACATATGGTGGCCTCTCAAAAGATTAAACTCCATCACAAAGACTTACATTCTTCTGCTTACAGTGTCCATCACAATAAGAGGAAAACTACGAAGAAATTATTGGTTAAAGAACAATATTTAACAATATTTAACATTTAACAATATTTCATAATATAAAAGCTTTACTGCGAGAGATATATTATAACTGGTGCATTAGCTCTGTAAAAGTGACATATGTCATCTGGAGAAGAAGAATACGAATGATAAAAACAGGACTTAAAAGCGATATGGAATCGTCATCATCACCATCATTGCTGTCATCACAGTCATCACCGTTGCCATTGTTGGCGTCGTCATTGTCGTCATCCTTATCAATGTAATCACTAATATCATCATCCTCACCATCATTATCCTCACAGTCATCATCATCACCATCATCGTCTTGTCATCATCATTATCATCATCATCATCAACAACAACATCTTTTTCATCATCGTCATCAGCAGCAGCAGTGCCAGCATCAGCATTATTATCACTATCATTGTTATCATGGTCATGATCATCATCTTCATCACCACCACCAACATCAACGCTGTCATCATGATCCTCCTCCTCCTCCTCCCCATCACCATCATCATTTTCATACATTTTCCATACTGTCCAAATTATGGTGCTATTAAGAGTTCTGTTCACATTGTTTGGTGCTAATTCAGGACATTTTGGCTAGGGTTCAACAACTGGATGCTCTTCCTGTTGCTAACCACTTTGACTCGGAGCCTTTTCTCATGGCACCAACATTAAAGAAGCTAAATACAGAACCTTGTGCATTTTCTGCTCATTTGCTAAAGGCTTTAGAGCACACAATTGGTGCATTTTTATGATTCCAGCATTAGACAGCAATTTGCTGACTTTCCATTTGAGTGCAAGTGGAGGAGCGATGCTTTGAGCCCAGAAAGGTATGGAGAGGGCTCAGTGTAAATCAAGAAGTGAGGTTGCGAAACAGAAACAGCAGAAGTCATATGAAGAAATACTCTGTGAAAATAAACGACAAGGACAAACCACCTACAAATATGTCAAATCAAACATAAATCCCCATTTTTGTTCTTTAATTCCCAAATAAATTTACTAAGACAAGTGGAGTTTGATCTATCTTTGTTTCTAGATGTGTTTTCGTGGTTGGCGAATCTACATTCAATAAAATTTGACGTGGATCCAATGTCATAGTAATTTAGCCCATCGTTTTCTATCTTGCATCTATATACATCTTTCAGTTTACATAAATTATTAAGCTTACATTTCTCTTTAAATTTACAATCACAATGAGTATTTTTATCTTTTTCAATAAATCTGTAATCAATACCAATCTTATCTTTAGTGTTCAATCTTATCCTTAGCGTTAAATTTTCTCTTCATAATTCTATGTTTAAATTGGTAGTGTACTTGGGTTCCCTTCCTTCCCCTACTGTGAGATCTAATTTGACGTTCATTAGAATTTGGAAAATTTAGGTTGTTATGTGATTTACTTCTACCGTTTTAGAGATAGTTCGAATTCTGGTTATTCAGTGAAAAAATACTCTGAGAAACATTAAGAGAGATAGAGAA
>NC_043009.1:31674362-31676862 GCF_006345805.1 Octopus sinensis | reverse complement strand
CTACTACTGCTGCTGCTGCAACTAATACACTACTGCTGCTCTTAATGCAGCTGCTGCTGCTACTACTACTACTACTACTACTACTACTACTACTACTACTACTACTGCTGCTGCTGCTACTACTACTACTACTACTACAGAATACATACATCATATACACCCACCTATTTGACCCTAGAGTGAGAGAGAGACTCTTTTGTTGCTTGATCAGTAAGAAATAACAGAAATGAAAGTTTAGAAAGCTTCTACCCCCTACTGGTGACAAAGGGTGTCTCGCTCAGAGTGAAAGTTAGATTGTACGATGCATATGTGCGAACTGCCATGCTTCACGGTAGTGAAACATAGGCCATGACTGTGGAGGACATGCGTAGGCTCGAAAGAAATGTAGCTAGCATGATCTGCTGGATGTGTAATGTCAGTGTGGACACATGGCAGAGTATAAGCGCCATGAGAGAAATGTTGGACATAAGAGGCATCGGATGTGGTGTGCAAGAGAGACGTTTGCGCTGGTATGGTCATGTACTGCGGATGGATAAGGGGAGATATGTAAAGAAGTGCCACTCCCAAACGGTTGAAGGAATCCGAGGTAGAGGTAGACCTAGGAAGAGATGGGATGAGGTGATCAAGCATGACCTTCGAACGTTGGGCCTCACAGAGGCAATATCAAAAGACCAAGACCTCTGGAGATATGCTGTGACTGCGAAAACCAGACAAATAAAGTGAGTACATGGCGTATCCTACACCTGCTTCACATAACTAGATCGTAGAATGACCTGCTGTGCTTACGTTGGATCGTAGGGCAACCTGCTGTGCTTGATGAGACCTATTGAGGCAAGTACATCAACATCAAAATAAAAATCAAATGGAATTGTAGTTGTGATACCCATGCCGATGGCACGTAAAAAGCACCAACCGAACTTGACCGATGCCAGCGCCGCCTTGACTGGCTTCCCTGCTGGTGGCATGTAAAAAGCACCAACCGATTGTGGCCGTTGCCAGCTTCCTCTGGTCCCTGTGCCGGTGGCACGTAAAAAGCACCCACTACACTCATGGAGTGGTTGGTGTTAGGAAGGGCATCCAGCTGTAGAAATACTGCCAGATCAGACTGGAGCCTGGTACAGCCTCCTGGGTTGCCAGACCCCGGTCGAACCGTCCAACCCATGCTAGCATGGAAAATCGACGTTAAACGATGATGATGATGATGATTATATCCTATTGAAAAGGAAAAAGGAGCGGGTACACATTGGTTAATGATAGTTATATTCTGTGTTAAACACGCCCAAATATTAAAGGAACAAGATTGGATGGTCATGCTTGGATTGTACTTGATCCTGTAGCTATGACTGTTCCAGGAGCTGAGTATGTTTGAATGTGAGAGATCTATGTACAGGCAATTTATGTCAGAAGGGGCTAAATCCAATACTTTGCATAAAAGGTAGAGAAAACACGATAACCAATCCAAAAATAAAAAGTATTTTTCAAAAATCGAAAAATTATCAAATAGATGATTATGGCTGGGACAAAATAATTTACTCAAAGTTGCAGCTCTCAGTTTACAGCATGGCCTGAAGATGGCTACCCTCGGAAAATTGTGCATTCATTCTTCACTGTGTCCCTGGGAAGATCTTCAAACACTTCCTCGATCTATGCCATCAGCTTAGCCTTCGTTTTGCAGGTTGGTGCCTTTCACACCTGCTCCCTACTCATAATCTTTCATGGGATTACATTTGAAGAGAATTAGAGAGTTAGAAATTTCAAGCTTTTGAAGTCGTATTGATTCTCTGATAACCTTTTATGAAAACCGATAACCATTTCAAAACTATTGAAAAGGTTGCAACACGCAACGAAAATTTTAGGAAAATAAAAATAAGAAATGAGTGGAAATTTCGCCAGTGAGTGTGTTACATTATAAGGCACAAAAAGAAAATGACTCTCCCCAGACACAACAGAATACGCTTCAACACACGAACTCATATAAAGAATCTTGCAAACCAAATCCAAAAACAGACATTTATGATTCTTTTCAAAGGTATGCCAAGGAGCTGAATCCGGCTGCTAAACATATGGCCTTCAAGCAGCAACCCTCTTCAACTAGAGGTTGATCACGTCACGTAGTTGTTAACTGAGCCAAGAGCTCTATTCAAAGATGTCACCCTCACTGGAGATACATCCAAAGACCATCTGAGTTTAGGGAAAATTGTTTTTCTTGATGTCTATGTTATACCATTTCTTGATATCCATGTTATACCGTTTCTTGATGTCCATGTTATACCATTTCTTGATGTCTATGTTATACCATTTCTTGATATCCATGTTATACCATTTCTTGATGTCCATGTTATACCATTTCTTGATATCCATGTAATACCATTTCTTGATGTCTATGTTATACCATTTCTTGATGTCCATGTTATACCATTTCTTGATGTCCATGTTATACCATTTCTTGATATCCATGTTATACCATTTCTTGATGTCCATGTAATACCATTTTTGATAT
>NC_043009.1:31589362-31666862 GCF_006345805.1 Octopus sinensis | reverse complement strand
TCAACTTCTATCTATTTTTAGAACAGATTCCAAGGCACACATGCTACAATTCAATTGAAATCAACTCTCCATCCGTTAGGATGTGAAACAAAATAGCCGTCAATTTTTGTCCTGATGAAGAGTTTTGCTTTTTCAAATTCAGAATACAATTTAATTGCATAAACATGAATTAAAGAAACCGAAACGAGTGTAGTCAATATGAATTGACTATTATAATAAATACATCGATTATTCTGTGTACGCATTCTCCATTGTCTTTACAATGTTATGCACACACACACACACACAAACATATATGCATATATATGTATGCATTCTTCTATCCTTTTATTTGTTTCAGTCATTTGACTGCAGCCATGCTGGAGCACCACCTTTAGTCGAGCAAATCGACCCCCAGGACTTATATTGAATGTGTTGTCTGTTGTTCCGACATATTTTCGTGACTGAAGTTTCTGCTGACGGTGGCAGAACCGTTAGCACGCCGGGCGAAATGCGTAGCCGTATTTCGTCTGCCGTTACGTTCTGAGTTCAAATTCCGCCGAGGTCGACTTTACCTTTCATCCTTTCGAGGTCGATAAATTAAGTACCAGTTACGCACTGGGGTCGATGTAATCGACTTGATACCTATGTCTGTCTTTGTTTGTCCCCTCTGTGTTCAGCCCCTTGTGGTTAATAAAGAAATAGGTATTACAGCTGCTGTTGTTGCTGTCATTATCATTCCCCATGATGTTGCTGTTGCATCCGTCGTTGGAGCTGCTGTTGTTGAAGCTACTGTGGCTGTTGCGGCTGCTGCTGTTGCTGTTGAGCGAACGGTCTTCGTCCCTGTAGTGGGAGAAGTCCGAAACGTGGTTCTTTGCTATTCGTAAGACCCGCAGAAGAGAAAGCAGGTCAAACCCCGACGCCGAGAGCATCGACGGACGGATGAGTGTGCATCCAGGCTCAGCGGTTGCGTAGGAAGTCGGGGATGCGGCTGCTGCTCCTGGTATCACTGTCGTCGTTGTTGTTATTGCTGGACGAGATGCTGGCACTGCAGTTACCACCAAAAAGGCCACTGTTGCTGTCACGGCCCAGACGCATTGCAGGTGCTGCTGTTGCTGTTGTAGCTGCTGCTATCGCTGCCATATCTTCTGATGATGCTTCACGTGTTGCTGGTGTAACAGCTGTTGTCGTTACAATTGGTGTCGCTGTTATTGTTATCGGCAGGTGTCTCCTTGGTGCTGTTGCTTTTGTGGTTGTTAACGCTTCCACTACAGCCTCCATTGCTAGTCACCACCTTAGCCTCACTCCCTACACCTTCAGAGTTGTATCGACGCCCCACCATCATTGGTCACTCAATTTTAAACCCTTCATCAGCTTTCTGCCTCTATTCGTGGTTTAAGGGCGTTCAATTGAAGGTAGCCTTTAGGTCATGTTTATTAAACAAACGCCCATATTTATGTGACTACGTGCAGTGTTTGTACACTTTACAAAGGAATGGCTATCCCAAAGGAATATTCTTCTTGACTTTGAGTGAGAAAGGTGGGGTAAACCAAACGACGTTACTGTGACGCTTTCTTTTGTGGGTGTTAGGACTTGGCATATAGGATATCTGGTCCTTAAACCCACTGAACGCCAAAACCGCATTGTAATAGGATGGTGCTGCAGCATCGAAAACTTCATTACTGAAGGACTGGCTGAAAATCCTCATACTGACACTCTTCACTCGGCTCTTGAACATGATAGATGGGTGGAAGAAGGCTGTGTTAATGTGCAACAGCTTTCATTTGGTTTGCGGTAGGGCCTCTATGAACAGGTACCCAAGTCCAACGTAACGTCTAAAAAAATTAACAATAGTAAAGGTGGACTCACTCGTAACCTTGAGTCTAAGAGAGTTAAGGATGGGAATAAGGTCCTTCCTAAGCCTACCTAGGGTATTCTCGTTAGCGATCCAGAGATGGCTAAATCATCATCTCTATATAAACCAAAAGAGGACTGACGGCAACCTCGATCTTAAAGTGTCCAGTATATACAATCCTGACCACGACGTAATCTACCTCCAGCTGTAGAGAGTGAATGTGCCTCCGGCCATTTGAGTGTAATGTATCGCCTATACAGCTAAGGGTTTTATAGGTTCAAAAGCAATGATCACTCCTTAACCGGCCATAACAAACAGCCTTCTAAATATTACTACTCTAATGTTTTAGAGGCTACTTCTTTTCGGCTATATGAACCTCTGATCATTACACACACATACACAAAGAACAGTTAACATATCATCTTGCCATTAGAGCTCTCCATAGTTTCATGATTGAAATCTCTTTTGTGGCATGTGAGGAATATCAGTGCTGGAGTGTGTTTCTATCTGTTTATCTCCAAAAATGTAATGATTTGAAAGATAATAATTTATCCAACAGGTACAGATATAAGAACGACTAAACAATTGTAGACAAAGCCCTAGAATTGAATGAAACCAGTAAAATGTAGCACACACACATACATGCTCATATATTGATATAAAAATATACACACACACACGTGTGTGTGTGTCCATATTCAATATTCCCTTAACCTCCAACCATCATCTATCTTTACTGCAATCATTTAATTTCTTTCTCTTTCTCTCACTCACTCACTCACTTTTATTACTCTCTATTGACATGCCTCCCTTTCCCTCACTTCCATGCCACTCTTTTTCCTCACTCCCTCTTCCGATCACCCTCTCTCACCTCATTATGCCGCTCATGTTATTTCCCTACTCAATCTCTCTACCGGCAATCATCACAGACCTGCTTGCCACTTTATTTCTCTCCACTCCTATCACTTTATTCTTCCCTCTCGTACCATACTCATACTCTCTCAGTCTTCACTTTCTCTTCTTCATTCTCCTTAAACGGAGAGAACTTAGAGTGAAGGGAATTATATGTTCTTGTATGATACAAAGCAATCTCTATAGAATGGGTTCCATGATAAGATCCATACACTCTATAATGTGGTTGATGAACTAATAACAGGTGCTTCACATAGAGAAGTTCCTACATCTCATCAATGACACAGCAGCATCTCTAGTGCACCCAGTACACTCTGTAGAGTGGCTGACAAATGGATGGAGAGAAAAGAAGGGTATGGAGGGTTTTTAAGCCTGACTGTTGATATAACTTATCAGGTGCTGGGTTCGTGATAAAAGCCACGGAGAACTTCTCTTGCAGTGAGATATTTCGCTCCATCAAAGACGTCCAACTGCAGAAAGGAGTGATAAGTTTTTCTCCAGTCGTCTAAATCATTTATAAGTAAAATCTGACTGAGAACGTACGCTCCATCCAACATTTGACATTGTGTAAAGCAAATATAAAATAATGATGAGTATGACGACGACAATGATGATCTGCTTTCACACATGCTATATACATGTCTACAATATAACATAAAATAAATTCACTGAAAAACACAGTAAATTAAAATATCACGAGATTAACCCCAAAATCTGGCTAGATTATGCTGTATTACTTCATTCAACACTCCTTTCATTTCAAACCCCAAATCCCCAGTTTTGTAGCTAAAGTTTGATTAACCTTCTTTCAGAAACATTTCTTTTGAAATAATAAATATCACACTATCATTTATAGAACGTTTATAAATGTTTATTATTTAACAACTTTTAACATCGCTTAATATTTATTTGATATAATCTGGAATCAAGAATGCCAGAAAATCGATGATGCAGTGGCAAGAACACTTTCAAAAGAGCTGAACAGTAGATCTTCAAAGAAGAGACCTTCCTCTCAGACAGAAAGTGCTTCGACCTTAACTTATTACACTCTAAGGGGGCTGGGCTACATTGAGATCCTGATTCCTGAGTGTCCTTCTACTGAAATTTTTTTTGCCACTTGAATATCGGAGACTTGTCCATTTAAACCACCAAATAATTTTCTACACTGAGTGAAAAAAACTACTTGACTTCGTTGTCCAGTTTTCCATACACATCTCTCTCTCTCTCTCTCTCTCTTCTCTCTCTCTCTCTCTCTCTCTCTTCTCTCTCTCTCTCTCTCTCTCTCTCTTCCATCATCTGAGTCAAGTGTTTGAGCAAATTCTTTGCTTCTTTTCTTCTTTGAAGTAATAACCCTTCCACACCACATGCCCTGACAGCTCTACCTCTTGAGTATTCTACCACATGGTCTCGGGTTTCTGAATCGTGGGCAGAATGCCAACACTAAATAGTTTTTAGTCTTCCCACTACACGACCAAAGCAGCCCAGTCTCTTTCTTGATATTAGTTGCTAATGATGCACACCATATAACAAACCATGACATATATGTTCTTCATTTTAAATAAAGACCAAACTATTTGAAACGTTGTGTTTACAAAGAAAACATGAAGTTCAGACGATTATTTTTTTTCACTATTTCCATTATGACTAATTCTAACAAATCTCATATATCAAAGAATACAAGATTTAATACGTTTACTTACTTTTTAGTGAATATTTTGAAAGCAATGTGAAATCATCAGTTACAAATATAACGAAGATACACATCTGTATTTATTTAATGCTTTATATGTGTGTTTGTGTGTGTATTTGTTTGTGTTTGTGTGTAATGTGTATGTGAGTGTGTGTATAATAAATACACACATATACACACGTCTTCAGTAGTTTGTTTTAAATAAACTTTGAATTTAAAACGTTTGGGGGAAGAACGTCATGTTTAAACTACAGATATTCCAAGTCTTGATATACTTTCCACAATCAATAATCCAATTCTTTGGAGAACACATTTCGATCTAGATGAAATTCTTAATCTCAGTCAAGCTAAATATTCGATAAATAACTTGCAGCACATTATATATTAGCAAGTTCTATAAATAAAGATTTTCTGCCCCACCATTTCTTCTCCGCTGGATGAAAATGAAGACCATACGCAGGTGATTTTAGCAAAGGTTCACACAACACACAAATACCAGAGGAACAAAATTCTGACTTCAGAAGAGAGTTCAGATGTTAGTCTTCAAAGCTAAAGACCACTTGATATGCTGATAATATCTAACGTATTGAAGAGATTCAAACTTCTTAATACCACCGAGACATTAAGTGGAAGCTAGCAAACCGACCATCGTTTTATTTGGTCAGTTAAAAGAGGTTTTTCCTTCTAATCCGAAGATAGTGAAATGTAATAATATTCTTGTGGGAATTCTGGTGTGATATCCTCTGAGTGCTATCTGCAAAGATGCTTCAGTTTAGTGGGATTAAATATGTCAGAGCTTTTAATTTCTTCCAAGACATGATAACACAATATCACGATATTTTCTTTATGTGAAATGGGGAATATTTTCATTGATTACACTTACTCGCTGTTATATGGAGGATACGTAAGCGTATACCTGTGTCTACGTGTGTAAATATGTTTTTGTGCATGCATGTTTGTATATAGGATGTAGATACATGTATACTTATGAGTGTGTGTACACACACACAGATACTTTTTATATATATATACACTCACACACACTTCAATACTTTGCATACAAACATACACACACAATACGTATTTATTTAGATATTGTTATATATATAAATCTGTGTGTGTGTGAGTAAACGATTACGCATAAAGATATAGATATGTTGATAGCAGATAAAGAGTGGGAGAGTGGGAGAGAAATGGAGTCAGAGAGACAGAGAGAGAAATGTACCTATTTTACAGTTTACGTATAAACACAGATAGGAACTAAAATGCGTTTGCAAATAGTTATTTATGTATGTGTGTGTGTATCTGTGTGTGTGTGAGAGAGAGAGAGAGACAGAAAGACAGACACAGAGAAATAGAGAGAAAGAGACACAGAGTTAGAAAGTGTGTGTGTGTGTGTGTGTGTGTGTGTGTGTGCGTGTGTGTGAGTATATTTGTGAGAGTGTGTGTATATCTGCTCTGTAGTTAATCAATGATATTAAGCACCCAATTTTTATTCCCTGTTCAATACATTACATTAAATGAAGGCCTTTCTAATGTATGAACACATACACATGCACGCGCGTACACACGCACACACACACATACAGACGTGTGCACGCACATACATATACATGCACGCACACGTATGTATGTATCTATGTATTTCAGTAATGTCCGCTTATTTAAAATTTGAGGTGTTGGCTGGTAATGCGACTTAAATATATGAATTACTGCATTATTCTACACTTTACTTTAGGGACCTCTAACATCCCTCCTACATCTCCCATAGCCACCCAACTTTGGTTTTGGCCCCAAGCCAACCCTTTCTACACTATTCGTTTTTACCACCATCTTTCTCGATCGTTAACCACCCTTATTCTAGGACCATCTCAAGCAGATCTTAACAGTAGGTCCAAATATTCAAGCCAGATTGCTGGGCTTTATCTTACAGCTTGAATAAACCACCATCGGTTGTACTTTCTGGGTGCCAATCAAGAATATATAATAAACATTAGACTCCACAAATATATCAAATTGTTTTTCAATCAAAAACATTCCTCTTTATTTGTATATAGACATACACGCATATATCGAACTGTCTGTTGATTGGTTGAGCAAAATAAAACACTCAGTATATTTGAGAGTTATGAATATTTTACATATAGTGTTTTCCTTGAGACAAATTAATTTAAGTTTCATGTTATGAGAAAGTTGTCTGGCTAAGCTCAGCTCAAACCGTTGCAACACTTTCTAGCATTCATCAGGTCTGATCTCAAAAATGACTCTCCACAGTATGAGATTTTGTAAGAAAATAAAATTAAAAAAACGTTGAGAGAGAATTATTTTACCTGGAAGGGATGGTAACTCAGCAATATCTAAATGTAAGTTGCACCTGTTAGAGCATCCAGTTTAAAGAAAATCTTAAAGAAAAATTTCTTGGGAAAACAATTCTTTTGTAAATATACTATGTAATATGGAATTTACATGTGTGTAACTTTAGCATTGGCGCATGCGTTATAGTGGTTGGTTTGGATGCCTAGATATAGTGCTATATGCTGCTAAGATTTTCTTGTTATGCTCGATTTGAAGGTATTTTTTAAGCTCGCTAGTGATGGTGGTAGTTTACCAGAATGTTGATATGTGCATTGCAACAGAGCATTGGATAGATTCAGTGTGCAAATGGAGAGAGTTTCTTAGATAATGGGGAAACAAAGTAAAATTTCTTCAGCAAACCTGGTGAATTGTGGAATAATCAGGCTGGTGTAGGAGTTGTTTTCCAGTTGGATAAGGTAAACTTCTCTTGATGGATACATCTGGTGCAAAATTTCCTTTCTAAAATTTAGATAGCAATCAGCAACATGTGTGATGCAGATTCTGTACAATCAAGACGGACCTATTCGTGTGAGTAAACAAAACAAGTGCTTTTGTTCCCGCCTCAGTTATATACACAGTTCTAAATCTTCATTTAATTGTTTCCACCGAAATTGTTTAAAGTCTTACATTCAACATTTGCAAATTTTGGAGTTACGGTCTCAACAAGTGGGATCAACAGTGTTTTGGTCGATCCAAATCCCAGAACAGTCAATTTCCCTCAAATAACCATTCATACTCAAATTGCTAGGCTTGATTGAATGGTCCTAAGAATAAATTACGATCCACCCATTATTATCCTTGTTTTTTTCATATTAGGGATTACATACTCCAATCTGTCCTTCATATATTATGAGTGCATGCATCGCGATTTGAGGGAGATTGTCTGTCCTAGCATTTGGATCAACCACACAACACATATGTGTTGTGTGGCAACAGCAAAAACATATATGTACGTGTTTACTGTACTGACACAAATATCTATCTATCTATCTGTCTGTCTGTCTGTCTGTTTGTCTATCAATTTATATATATATACACACACACACATATATACATATATATACTTATACATATATATACATATATATGCATATATATATACATTTATATACATATATATATATATATATATATATATATATATATATATGCATAAATTGATAGATAGATATACTGGTACTAACATGCTATCTTGAAGATAGTGCATATGTGAGTGTATGTATGTATGCGTATGTGTGTATGTATATATATATATATATATATGCCCACTTTATGCAGATAAAATAGTAAGGGTTTTATTGGTTTATTTTGTATTCTTTTTACATGAAGCATGTCGAGTTTGAGACAAGCAGATAAATAACAATTTTCAGTTTCTCTTTCCCTGCCAAATATGCGATTTTTTGCTGTTTTAGTTATATTTTTTATATATATAAATCTTTAATGAGGGAAACGGATAAAAAGTAACTATGATGGACGATTCTCTGTGACCTGTAGGTTTAGAATCCACTTTGAAATTGGCACTGTATTCGTACAATTCCAACCCTTCTGAAAGTGTTAGCAGCAAATAAAAATTCATGAAGATAAACATTTGGCTCAATATCTGCAACTGTTTGAATTCAATATGTTTTCTGTTTTTCAACACGGCCGCTTCATCACTTAGACTTCGTTGACACTGCTCTGCCAACAACCCAACTACACCGTCGCTTCTCTCCCAATAACACTTCATCCATCATTTCTCTGTCTTTCTTCTTACAAAAGCCAGCACAACAATCCATTATCTATTTTATTTTTTCCCCTTTTCCCAATATATAATGCCGACTTCTCTATATTCTATAATCTGTATTTACAGTAAAATTCGCTCACATCATCATCCACTACACCATTCTAGTTCCATACCCAATACACACACATTATCTCTCTCTCTCTTTCTCTCATCCATACGCAAACACTTACCAATTCTCTAGCTTTATCCTCGTCTCCCATTTATTCTTCTATTCTTCAGCTCACCAAATACCTCTCTGATTTACGTCATCTTTGACATCCTTCTCGTCAACGGTACCATTGAAAAAAAGTCCATTTCGTATTCTTTAGAAACATTTTAATGCCATCCTACGCTAACAACACTCAACCAAATACATCTTCCACCTTAACTATCACACTTTCATTCTTTCTGTGCGTATATTTATTGACTATATATATTATATATACATTCGTTTATGTGAAAATGTATGCCTCAATAAATCAGCAATAACATAGACTTATACATACTTACGCCTCTGTGTGTGTGCATGTGTATGCGTGAATACACATAATATCCCACCCACGGATATATGTACGTACGTGTGTGTATTCTGCGTGTTTCTATATCCGTACGCAAAAATGTTCATAAACACATGCACGTATATACATGCATACATACATGTATGGTTAAATGCATTTGTATGACTGTGCATGTATGTATATGTGTGTCTGTGTATGTTTGCGTTTGACAGTAGTCCCAAAAGGTAAGCAGCACTTGTTTCTTAGAAAGTCACTCCCAGCAAGGCGGCAATCAGCCAGCAATAATGCGTGATTCATGCATTCGCTTCGTCGGGAGTTGCAAAAGAAAAGGCAAAAAGAAATCTAAGGAAAAACTACCAAAAGAACCATAAAACCATCAATAAAAGTTTTACATCATATTTTGTCTTTGAAACAAAAAGAGAAATGGTTATATGAAACGGTTGTTTGATGAGAGACATTTTTTTACAGAAGTGGGGCATTATGGCAGTGAAAGGATGACCGTTAGAAGAAAGGCCAGTCACTCAACGTGTAACCTCAAGAGAAGTCACACTAAAAACGTGATAGAAAAATGGTCATCAAAGAAGCAGTGTACTGGCAACGAAAAATGTTGAAGTTGCCAAAACAGGGTCAATCATTTAAATATAATGTGCCTTTTATCTGCTGGACACATATTACATTGCAGGTTTGTCTGTCTGCATATACCTATTTCTTTACTACCCACAAGGAGCTAAACACAGAGAGGACAAACAAGGACAGACAAATGGATTAAGTCGATTGTATCGACCCCAGTGCGAAACTGGTACTTATTTAATCGACCCCGAAAGGATGAAAGGTAAAGTCGACCTCGGCGGAATTTGAACTCAGAACATAGCGGCAGACGAAATGTCTGCATATACCTCTGTATTTGCCCTGTCCTTACGTGTGTATGCTAAAATACATTTTTCATAGATCTGTTAGGTTTCCAAATCTAAACCAAAGCAGATAAATGGTACCTCCTGGTGAAACATCTATATTGTTCGTTCAGATTATGCATGGATGTGTGTGTGCATGCGCGCGTGTGTGTATGTGTGTGTGTACGTGAATGTGTGTGTATAAAGCAGGGTAATTCTTTGGGTGTTTTATGAGGAGCTAAGATGGAGTTGAATTTGCTTCGCGTGTGCTTTTTTTTTATTTTGATACACTCCGTTAGGTCTGGAATGTATAGAGATGACGGCATAGTAATCCCATACAATCTAAAAGGTCACATTATAATCAGACTTTATAAGGATATAATAGGAATGTGTATGGAGATTGGATTAAACATAACTGTTATCTCTAACTTAATGATAACCAACTTCTGAGACATCGCTAGATTTAAACACAGAAATCATGAGACGAGTAAGCAATATGGATCCTTAAACATCCTGCAAATTATTATTAAAAATCGTGAAGGGTCTTATTTTACACCAACTCCTCTACTCAGACAATTTACTAACTAAAGTATCTTTAGGGAGAGGATCAGGCTCATGTGGAACATTTCCTCGTGCCAAGAAGGAAAAGTAATCTGTGTAACACTTTTGCACTGTTGACCAAGCTGCGGCATCAGCCCTTATGTAGCAACCATATCAGCATGAATGTACTTGGGGGCTGGACCCTTTTTTCTGAAGGTACTGAACACTACGATGCCAAATTTTATCCATTTTCAAGAGAAATCACTATTAGTTGCTGTTGATGTCTTCTTTGAAGCCAGATGTCCGTTTACCCAGAAAGACACATCTGAAGCCAGATGCCCATTTATCTGGAAAGAAACAATGCAGTAAGAAGGGTTCAAATTTATGGAACCAAGATTTAACAGCTCTAGCTTCAATCCTTCATAGTCATCCTATAAACTTTCCAGCGCACACTCAACTGAAAAATATATGAATGTATATTTTTGACTTTCTTATGGATTCTTAGATGACTTGTAGCTTACATCTCGTTTCCGTGATCATTTCTCCCTTTCCTGCAAGTGTAGCTATGCATCTCTGCACTAACAAGACACCTCTTTCTGTCCCTTTACCATACTTTAACCACTGAACCTCTGGCAGAAAGCCAACTCACTCAACCATGCACTCCCTACTCAGTCAAGGAGTCTTGTTTAGTGAGTTACTTGGTGACCTCACACACACACATTCGCACACATATAGATAACTACGCACAAATGTATAAATATATTTACAAACATATGTGGCATATATAAGTGTGTGTGTGTGTGTGTGTGTGTGTGTGTGTGTGTGTGTGTGTGTGTGTGTGTGTGTGTGTGTGTGTGTGTGTGTGTGTATGTGTGTGTGTGTATTCATACTGTTTTCCTCTGAAGAAAACAGGCTTTTTGAAATGATATACTGAACTCATTAATCAATAAAAAAATTCGTTAGAAACAGCTGTAATGAATTGACACCTATCCATCATTTGTTATATATATATATATATATGTGTGTGTGTGTGTATTTATATAATAACAAATAGTTGGACATATAAGTACAAGTCGATTAGTGTGTTTAAATGTTGCATAGAGCTCAACTTGATGGGCATATAACTACAAGCCAGCCAACACTAAAAATCTCTAGTGAGACTTCTTGATGAATGTACCTGAAGAGACCCAGATTGATGGGTCGAAATATATGTTGTACCAAATAAAAGCCTACAATTAATTAATAATCACCTCCTACAGTTAATTAATAATAATAATAATAATAATATATATATATATATATATATATATATATATAATCAAAATAAGCAACAGGATATCAAGTGATGCAGTACAACTTTTCAAGTGGTTCCATTTAATTGAACAATGCAATCTTTACATCAATTCAAATGCAGGGCTATCATCAGCTGCACAAATAAATAGCATTTTATTTAGTTGGACCCATTAATATGATTTTCCTCAAATACTTTAACAGTGCAAGAGGATGGAAGAAATTCATGTTGCTGCTATTATAACTAAAAATAGACTACAATCCCGAGAAAGGCATGAAGCTCACTGTAGTCATAGATTGTATACTCTTTACTCTTTTACTTGTTTCAGTCATTTGACTGTGGCCATGCTGGAGCAACTCGACCCCGGGACTTATTTTTTTGTAAGCCCAGTACTTATTCGATCGGTTTTTTTTGCCGAACCGATGTGACGGGGACGTAAACACACCAACATCGGTTGTCAAGCAATGCTAGGGGGACAAACACAGACACACAAACACACACACACATATTTATATATATATATACGACAGGCTTCTTTCAGTTTCCGTCTACCAAATCCACTCACAAGGCATTGGTTGGCCTGGGGCTATAGCAGAAGACACTTGCCCAAGATGCCACACAGTGGGACTGAACCCGGAACCATGTGGTTGGTTAGCAAGCTACTTACCACACAGCCACTCCTGCGTATATATATATATATATAATATATATATATATATATATATATATATATATATATATGCACACAGAGTATGTAAGATTTTTGAGATCATTTGTACAAATTTAGAAAAAGGTGAATAGCTCATCAAAGACAAGCTGTATTGGAAAACCAATTGGTGCAAACTAAGAAACCTTTCATCGCATCTATTCAATGGATCCACCATTAGCATCAACGGCTGCTTCAGAATAGGGTCGGAAGTGTTGACATGCCCAAATCAGATGCTCTTTATCTATTTTGAACACAGTACTGGTTATGGTGGACTTGAGAGATTGTATGGTGCATTGGGAGCGTTCATTGACATCTCTCTCTCTCTCTTTACTATACCTCTTATGTAATAATCTAACAGATTGAGCTTGTGGGGCCATGTATCTGAGAGAACAGGATCATGGAGATTGGCATGCATCCTCACTTGTCATAATGACATGACACACAATGAAGTTGGAACATGTACAGCCTTCCATTGCCTATTCTTTCTTTCTAGGGTCACACAATTTTCTCCAATGCCTCTGTGAAGACGGTGGCATTGACTCTTAAGCCCTGTGAAAAAGTGAAGAGGCACCTCCCTCATTGCTGGTAATTGCCAGGGACATCGCAGTTGCTAGGAAATTAGTATGCACGATTGTTGAAACCTCATTCAGATATCTACATAACTATCTGTTGTTCCATTGGTTTACCTTTTGGTTCTAAATATTTTCTCATCAAAGAAAAACTGAAGCATTCAGCTTCTTGCTGTTTTAACTTGTTTAACAAGTGCTTTGCACGGATCAAACGATTCCCTTTTAGCCCATCCAACATTAACTGACCTCTCAACATCACATACAACTTGCACTGCATGTCTTTGTGCACAACACTTCTGAAGTTCTTTGCAATGGTCCGATAGACTTTCTAGTGATTTTATTGATTATTTCTCAGACATTTTGCAAAAAGTTGCGTTCTGATGGTACAAGATCCCTGTGCGTGCATTTTGTATTTAGTTGCTGATGTTGGATACCTATCAGCAGCTTCGAGCTCTTTTTGGACTTTGATAACGGAGGATCAGACAATTGTCAGGAAGTGAACTAACTCTGTATCATTGCACATTTAATGCACAGTTAATTGCACTACATTGCACATTTAATGCAACAGTTACAGCAATGCTCTTTCATTTGCTGAATCAACCTGATGTCTGGCATTATTTATCTGAAAGGAAAGTAAAAAAATAAATTAGAAGAAAGTTAGAGCTCTTGAAAGAGGTGCTCTCAAAAATTGATGCACCATATATATGTATGTATGTATGTATGTATGTATGTATGTATGTATGTATGTATGTATATATATATATACACACATACATAAGAGCATGTATGCATCATACATGTGCATGTGTCTATATGTATTTATGTGAGTATCTATCTATCTGTCTGTCTATATATATACATATACATACATACATACATAGACACACACACACACACACACACACACACACACACACATATATATATATATATATATATATATATATATACTTATATCCAACTGACTACTCCCAATGTCTTATTTACTCCCTGAAAAAAAGGATACATATGATAATATTTATGGCCATACCCCAAGCTATGAGCTGTCAACCCACTCTTGTCCTATATTCAAAATAGACACAATCTTCTAGAATCAGATTTAGTAGTTGATAAAGAGATAAATGAATTGGAAATGAATTACAATACCATACAACACTATGACCCCTCGAGGCTTCGTGCGATTCTTAGAAGTTGTAGTCTCTTCCTAGCTATAATAGCAACAGCATGAATTTCTTCCATCTTCTTACACTGTTAAAATATTTAAGAAAAATTATATTAATGTGTCCGACTTGTTAAAATTCCATTTATTTATATGTGCAGCTGAAGATAGCACTATATTTAAATTGATAAAAGGATTGTTCAATTAAATGGAGCCACTTGAAATAGTAGTATTGTTGTAATACTTTACATCATGTTACTCATTTTGATTTTATATATATCTATATAATCATCATCATCATCATCATCATCGTTTAACGTCAGTTTTCCGCGCTAGATATTTTATCTTTTCTTTTACTTGTGTCAGTCATTTGATTACGGTCATGCTGGGGCACCACCTTGAAGGGGTTTTAGTCAACCAAATCAATCTCAGGACTGGTTATTATTTGGTACTTATTCTATTGGTTTTGTTGCCAAACCACTAGTAGCAAGGATATGAATACACCAACATCGGTTGTCAAGTAGTGGTGGTGGACAAACATAGATAGAAAGACACACACACACACTCATGACTGCCTATTTTCAGTTTCCCTCTACCAAATCCACTCACAAGGCTTTGGTTGGCCCAAGGCTATAGCCAGGAGACACTTGCTCAAAGTGTCACATAGTGGGACTGAACCTGTAACCATGAGGTTGGAAAGCAAGCTTCTTACCACTCAGCCATGCCATACGTACATATATATGCATATATCATCATCATCATCATTATCATCATTATCATCATTATCATCATGCTGGCATGGACGGTTCAACTGGGGTCTGGGAAGCTAGGAGGCTGCACCAGGCTCAGGTTTGATCTGGCAATGTTTCTACAGCTGGATGCCCTTTCTAATGCCAACCACTCCAAGAGTGTAGTGGGTGCTTTTTACATCCCACCGGCACAGGTGCCAGGCGAGGCTGGCAACGGCCACAATCAGATTGGTGCATTTTACATGCCACCAGCATGGGAGCCAGTCAAGGCAGCGCTAGCACCAGCCACATTCGGGCGGTACTTTTTTTACATGCCATATGCATGTATGTATTCATGTGTGTATGAATGAATATATGTATGTCTGTATGTATGCATATATGTATGCGTGTCTATATTATCTTGTGTGTATTGAAATAGCTACATAATCACATCTACAATTCCATTCTTGAACCTGTCTTGCAATGTTCCCAAAAGCTCCCATTGCACACCATGCTAATTCACTATTCCCACCGTTCCCTTTTCCCTCTCACTATTTTCTTTCCTTGTTTCTCTGCATTTTCCCATTCCTCCCACCTCCACTCTCTTACATCCTTCCATCTCATTTACATCGCCTACCTTCTCTTCTTCCTGCCCTACTCCATGGGACCATTCCATTTGCTTCCACTAACTACCATTATCTCTAGAACTGTCTATACCAGCAACTGTCTATAAAACGGTATCAGCACCACATTTCGATACTACACACGGCAATTACGCTGAGTCTTGCCTGCTTGCAGCATGTCCATATGTGTATAGGTGTGTGACTGCATGTGTGTGTGTGTAAGTGTATGTATTTGCATGTGTATGTTTACAAGCTCCTGTGATTGTGTGCATATATATTTGAGTGTGATCACATGTGTCTCTCTGTGCATTAGTTTCAATGTGAGTATGCGTGCATATATGTGTGTGTCTGTGTATATACATAGATAAATATATATGCATATATATATGTATTATACACACACACACACATATACATACATATATATATATATATATATATATATATATATATATATATATATGTGTGTGTGTGTGTGTCTGTGTGTGTGTGTGTATGTATGTATGTATACATGCACTGCTGTACATATTTAGAGTTGCATATATACATACACTTCTGATTGTATATACATAAGTATATATTGGTGAGTATAATTGTGTTGTTGGAGTATTTGTCATTCTATCTATGCATGTGTTTCATGTTTCTACTTCTCCTCCTCCTACTCCGTGTCGTCGTCATCGTGGTCGTCATCATCATCATCATCATCACCACCATCACCATCATCATCATCATCATCGTCGTCATCATCGTTCTTGTATTTCCTCCGGTTTTCTGAAAACGAATATGTGTGTGAATATACATGCATGCGTGTGTGTGTGTATGTGTGTGTGTGTGTGTGCATGTGAATGTGTTCAACGCATTTATTTAGGCTAAGTATGTAGGAACAACCATACTGCATAAATTATACACACACAGAGACACACACACACACAGATACACACACACACACACACATATATATATATATATATACATATATACATGTATACACATATAACTAGATATCTCTTTCTAAATATAAATGCACAAATATATATACATGTATAAATGTATCTAGATAGATATAGATATATATATAAATACATATACATATGTATGTATATATTCATATATATTTAAATATATATAAGTACGTGTATAGTTATATAAATATAAATATTAATATATGTATATATACATATACATACATATATATATATATATATATATATAGAGAGAGAGAGAGAGAGAGAGATAAGTACATGTATAGTTATGTAAATATAAATATATATATATATGTATGTATACATGCGAATGTACATCTAAATATTATTAAATATATATATATGTGCTATCTCCTACAAATGCCAATGTTATCCCTTGAGCCTTTGCTAATATAATGTAATGCAGTAATGATAATAATGCCAACATTAACATTGATTGAATTGCAATGCGAAAACAAATGCACTTCATATGTGTATACAACACATCCATTTGTAAACATACAGCATGTGTGTAGCATTGAATATATTCATGGTAGCCGGTGTGGGGCTTATGCTGTTCTACGTGTGTGTGTAATCGTCTGTGTATTACTATGTGGATATATATATATATGAGTAAATATGAATATGCATATGGAAGTGTACAGTTGTATGGGCACATGTAATTGTGTATGTGTGACAGCTATGTGTGTGTGTTTTTGTGTGTGCGCATGTAGGTATGTATATATACATATATATGTATGTATATGTTTGTATGTGTATATGTATGCATATCTCTCTATCTATCAATATATATATATATGTATGTATGTATGTATATATATGTATATATGTATACGTAAAAAAACAGATGAGTGTTACAACAATGTATGTATGTACGTACGTATGTAAATGCATATTTTGCCATGTGTGTGTAGCCATGTATAGTTGACTTAGTGAGTGTGTATATATTTATGTCAGTATGTATAAATGTATATATATTAGCATACAATTATGCATGTATATTTAATTGAGGATGTATATATATATATATATATATATATATATATTATATATATATATATACATACGTATATATAGACACATGTGTATACATGCACGAGTGTGCATGCATGTGAGTGTGTATGTAGATATATGTGCATTTATGAATGCTTGTGTGTGTATATATATATTCACACACACACACACACACACACACGCATGTATATATGTCAACCTATTCATATGAACATATATATACATATACATATATACATACATGCGTAAATCTGTGTATATGCATATTTATATGTTTATGTATGTGTATATAAATATATGTGCATATATGTATGTACATATACGTGTATAATATATACAGATATATATATATATATGATGATGATGATGATGATATATATATATATATATATATATATATATATATATATCATACTGATGAGTTGTATATATCTTTATCTGAGAACTTTTATGAGTCTGGTTGAGCCTGAGCTGGAGCATATGGAACAGGCTTATGTTTTAGTATGATTTTATGACTATGTAGAAGTGTGTGTATATGTGTTAATATAAATGTATGTGCATATGGGTTTATGTATACATTTGTGTATGTGTGTATTTGTGTGTGTATCTGGATGAGATTTTTTATTTGATTAATAATTACTTCAGTGAACATATGTGTGTGCATTTGTAGACGTGTGTATATTTACCTCAATACATATGCATACATACACACACATGCAAGCACACACATATGTATATGTATATGTGTACATGTGTTTGTGTGTGCCTGGGTGTGTGTATGTGTGTGTGTTTGGAAAGAGAGTTTGTTAAAGTTGCTCTGTGAGTGTGAGTACTTTAGTGAGTCTGTGTGTGCATATGTGTGCATATGTGTGTGTGTGTGTGTGTGTGTGTGTGTGTTAGCATGTGATTGCATCTATTTAATGAAATGATGGCAAGAAATGATTTGGTCGTTAATTTTAGTAGGATATATTGACTGCAAACTTTTGGAGAACAGACTGGTTAGGAAGTCATAACTTCCAAATATGTCTGGCAGAATTCTCCACATACACACACACATGCACACACACGCACACATGCACACACACACACATACACACATGGACATGCAAACACACAGACACAAATACAAGCACACAGATACACTCATACAAATGAAAGCATACACATACACAGATATACATACATATATATATATATATATATACACATATACATATATATATGTGTGTGTGTGTATGTATGTATATAGTTATGCACACAACCCAAACATAAACATGAATACACACACACATACAACACATACACAAGTACATATTCAAGCATGCACACACATACATGCACTCACATACACACACACAAACACTGATGTACTGAAACACACACAAGCACATAGAGATACAAATACTCAC
This sequence comes from Octopus sinensis, assembly GCF_006345805.1. NCBI lineage: Eukaryota > Metazoa > Mollusca > Cephalopoda > Octopoda > Octopodidae > Octopus > Octopus sinensis. The sequence continues at coordinate 31,647,876 of NC_043009.1, read as the reverse complement.
ACACACTAAGTGCACATGCTTTGAAGCAGACACACATACAAATACACACACATACACTCAGACACATACACGCCAAAATGATGAGACATGAGTTGCCATTATTATTAAAACAGCGCTGAAACAAATAATAAAAGAGATCTTTCTGTCAGTTTCCAACATTAAAATGGTGATAGGAATCCTATAGAATGATCAGGTTTTTATGTGATGGCATAACCATTTTACCAACAGTGCCATGTCTTTAAGGCTGTATTTGATTCTAGTCTCCTGTGTTTAGATTCGTATGAAATAAATCTTCTCGCAGACATCATATCAATGAACTTCAATCTTTGATACTCCTGATTTGATGCAACACATTTTTTATATCTGCTAGAATAGCTCTGTAGATTTATTGTTATAGAATTTCACTATTGGCTTCTGCTCTTTGAAACTAGTGGCCTGGTTTTGTGCCAGCTCCACTCAGGTACACCTGATTTCTCCATTTTATTCTCTGTCTGTCTGTCTTTGCTTGTCTGTCTGTCTCTGTCTGTCTGTCTGTCTGTCTGTCTCTCTTTCTTTGTCATCATTCTTACTGTGTCCTCTCACAGGAACTGTACTATTCATTCAAATATTCAGGCTTACCAGAATAACCATTATGAGTATTAAAAGGTTATAAGAGGAACTAAACTACCGATGGACTTTACACAAAACCAGGCAGACAATTCCAAAGAGACGTCAGAGTAGTTGTTCCTTATAACTTAGAACCTTCCCCACATAACAACTGCACCACTGTGCCATATAAAGAAATGTTCCAGACTAGCAATCTAAAATATGGTACAATCATTCTGTGAGTAAATGTTTAACCTTTCACCTATATCTATCCCTATATATATATATATATATTATATATATAATATATATATATATATATATATATAATATATATATATATATATATAATCCTTTGTCTCTCTGTCTGTTCCCAATGCATTCTCAAACAGCCTGATCAAATCAAATCAAATTTTACATAGTAATAATATGACACTAGGAGTGTCAATATGTAATTTTGGGGGATTAAAACAATACAACATTGGCGCTAGTTCTGTATTATGTCTCAAAACAAAGAATAAAAACGAAACCTTCGCTTTGATGGAGTAAAAGTTATAGATAGTTTCACTTTTATATTGTTCTACTTTTAATACTTTCACTTTTATATTTTTTCACTTTTTATAGTTTCACTTTTATTCTTTCACTTTTAATAGCTTCATTATGTATATATATGCATGTATGTATGTATGTATGTATGTATGTATGTATGAATGTATGTATGTATATATGTATATATATGCATGTGTCTATGTGTATCTATGTATATTAGTGTGTGTGTATATATATATATATATATATATATATGTATGTATATATATGTATGTATGTATAATAATATAATATCGATAAATACCTTAGGAATGAGAACCCAGGTTCTAAATTTTCCCAAGACACCTGATGGAGGCTGGAGAGTATATCAGCCGAAACGTTGTGTTAACAACAAACAAGATGAGGACAAATATCCGTCAAATGAAAATAATGTAAATAATGTACATAATTCCTTAACTCTGAAATATAGAACTGTAAAACAAAATCTGTTTTAACCATTTTAATACCAACATTTTAATTCTAACATTTTGATTCTACACATGGGAAGTTAAAAACAGAAAAAAACTATTTTAACTCTTTGGATAGTACCTCACCCAAGACTACCCCCTAGTTGTATGATACAAAATTTCCGTCTTTGAGTGAAATAACTTAGAATGTTCCATCAAAATTTCATGTTAATTCATGTCACAGACACCAGCCTAATGATGACAAAGTTAGTTTCCTAAATTCTTCAATATTTCCAAAATGATAGAGACAAAGACTGTCTTTCCTTAGAAATATGGTAATTAAAGGGCTAAAGTTACTATGTCAAATTGGTTGAACACTGACTTGATGTGAAACTGTGTTAAAAGGGATTTAATTTTATAATGGAAGAGCTATTCTAGCGATTTTAAGAACACAAAATCTTTTCAAAATTCACTTTGAAATATATTTCATAAATTTGAGAGTTCATTAAATAAACATGAAATTTAAAGAAAATTTAACGTTTTATGTGCTATAAAATGGCTAGAAGTGCTCTTCCATGATGTTATTGCTATTTTAGAATTAAAAGTTTAGAAAAATATGTGAAAAACCTATTGCTTATCACGTTTTACGTATCATATTTGTGACTAACTAGATTAAGAATAACACATATTTGAAGGTGTTCAAAGATTAATATGATTTTCCAAAAGCTAAAATTATATTGCCAAACTTTCATGACACCTCTAGATGTTATTTGCTGCACACTGTTTGAAGGCCAATGTTTTAAATGGTTAAATGGTTGTTAGTTGAGAGAGGTTGGGTAATAAAGTCCTTAGAAACCCATCATGCTGTAATGGTGACTAAGTTAAAACTGTTGACATCCCTCTTTCACACCCTTATTTTCTAAATGGGAATTTTGTGTTGTCATTTAAATATTAATATGGTGAATTGGCAAATTAGTGAGACAACAGGATAAAATACCTCATAGATTTTATTCTAGATCTCTGCCCTATGAGTTCAAATCCTGGTGATGCCATATTTGATTTTCTCCCTTTTTATAGTTGATAAGATATGTACAGTTCCTTTTTCTTTAAGTCAATCTCTTTAGATTTTGTATAGCATTTAGAACCAGAACTGAAAGTTATAATGTTTCATATGTGAATACATCATTTGATTGTATTGTTTACATGCGTGTATTTGTATACAAAACATCATAACTTTGAGTGCAGACTCTAAATTATATACAATACCTGTGGAGACAGACTTTAAAAGGAAAACAAAGCACCATTAGCATAATGTAGGATGCAGAAAGGACTTATAAACCTTTAATATACTTGGTTGTATGTTATGGTTGCAAAAAAAAAGTATAGCAACTAACATATACCAGAAATTAATATAAACCTTTCTAGGGCAGAGAATTGGCTGAATCATAAGACCATTGGGTGAAATGCCTTATGGCATTTGCTCTGGTTCCCTGTGGCCTGAGTTCAAATTCTACTAAGGTAATCTTTGCTTTACTCTTTTCTGAAGTTAATGAAATAAATAACCACTCCATATCTTTGCATGGAGGGAATTGCTAAATGGTCAAACAAGAAACTTTGTGGCATGTGTTCCTCTTTTTTCTTTTCTGAGTTCTTGAATATTTGACTAAATCTCCTGCTCCAGTTTAATGCCATTGCATGGCTGCCTTTGGAACATTTAGTTTATGGAACTCTTGTTACGAACATTTGGTCCACTTTGAAGATTACTGGCTGTTTCTGTGAATAGTATCATGAGGGTGCATCTCCAGTATGATGTAGATTTGAATCCAAGAGTTAAGCACTGACAATCCAATACCATATCCACACAACTATCCTGCTTCTAGATCAATAAAAAAAAACCCCACAAAGCTACAAAAATCTCTGCCCCACCCACGTACACAGTGACAGTATCTCAAGAACAGAATTGCTTGAAGTCTTTCACTGAAATCAATAAAACATTTGCTATGGCATTACAGTATTTTCCCAATTAATCATCAATGATTAAAAATGTATGTCACATGACCATTGGACTAATTAATTCAAGAGAAAGTTATTAATGAACTTTAATTAATAAACCGTTCACATGTCTGTCTGAATCTCCGTCTGAAGTTATTTCACTTCTCTGATACCAGTTATATCCTAAGGAAAAGGCATCGACACCATCACTTTATGTTTCTATCTCGGTTAATGTTGGAAGATATTTGGAGGAAATGAGACGAAATGGCTCTGGGTCAAGACAGTGGTAATGAGGTAGCGGTCAAGCCGTCACTGGCATATATCAAGGCATGGGGTAGGGGTTTGGATGCCAGTCATGACGTTTCCATGATACTTATGTCGAACAAGTTTGACAGAGATGTCATCCTTTGTAACAAGGTCTGTGAATTAGAGTTTTTCATTGGGTTCCTAGCCATACATTTATGTGTATGTGTGCATGCATGCATGCATGTGCATATGTGTCTATGTGTACATATTTACATACATTGATATACATGTACGTGCACATACATGCATGTATATTTATAGGGATTCTCACTGTTATGCAATGCCACTCTACCTCATTTCCTCCATTTGCCTCTGTTATGTGTGTGTGAGTGTGTGTGTATGCACATATGTGTGTGCATGCGTGTGTACATATTTGCATACATGCACACCCATGTACGTGCACATATATTTATAGAGATTCACATACATGCACACGTGCATGTACACTGTCAATACTGTTACTCAATGCCATTCTACCTCATTTCCTCTATTTCTCAGCTATGTATATGTGTGTGTGAGTGTGTGTGGGTGTGTGTATGTGTGTGTGGGCATGTGAGTGTGTGTGTGTAGTATTTATCATAACTGTCCAATGAATGGGAATGCAAAACTCTGAGTAACAGTTCAGGGATAATTTTGTAGCTTTAATAAAATGTATGTTACTCTACATTTGGTAATTGAGTACTATTTTTTCCACTTTGTTTTGTACTTACGTGTTCACCTGTATGTATGTATGTGTGTAATATATATATATATATATATATATATATATAGTATTATATATATACATATAACTTAGCTATGTTTCAGTCAAAGATTGGCCCAGGCCATATCTATCTAAAGATAAATATATATATGTGTGTGCATGTTTGTGGATATGTGTGTGTGTGTAATCAAGACGAAGAAGAATGAAGAATTAAACATCTTCAGAATTGGTTTATTACCATATTATTCTCATTAGTTTCACATTAAATTCCAGTCTGACATGTTTCTGCTGCATAAGTGACATAATGTCCTTTGATACGGCGTTTATGGGCATTTAGTTGGTTCAATAGCTGTATATATAATCATGTAGGGTCAGCACTGCTAGGCAGCTTTGCTCAAGGTTTTACCCATGCAGGTAAACATATACGTATACATATATACACATGCACATACTCACACAACATGCATACATATGCACACACACATGCGCATGTACACACACACACAGATATGTTTATATGTATGCATATATATATATATATATATATATATTTATATAAAGGTAAATAGAGTTAGCACTTGGAGTAATTGTCTAAGGGATAAGAATATCCGTTATTACTACCAGTATAAATTACCTATGTTAACCCTGGGCATGGATATGCAAGCATATTATGCACATAGGATACAGGTAATAACAGAATAGATGGGAGTTAATCAGGAATCAAATTTAAAATGAGCAGAAAATGGAGAAAACTTTTGATCAACAAACAAATTGACAACCATTGGTTAGATATTTTTTAATACAAAGCTTGAATATTGCTTGCAGCCGTTTCTGCTGCCGATGTCAGTCGGTGCTGCGAAGGAAAATTATGAGAATAATATCCGTCATCTTTATAGCACATCTGATCTAATACATGGAGCTTCATCAGAGTGAATACAAATACATAAAATAAAAGAAGAGAAGAGGGAAGAAGGCTTAATAATATTCTCATAATTTTCTTTGCTGGTACTGACTGACATTGGCAGCAGAAACGGCTGTAAGCAAAGTTCAAGACCTGTATTAAAAAATATTTAACCAATAGTAGTCACTTTGTTGATCAAAAGTTTTTTCTCCATTTTCTGCTCATGTTATATATATATATATATATACATAACCACACTAATCTATGGGTTGCAAACAAATGTGACCATCATAGAGAGTGCAATCTTGTGTGAAATCCTTTCCAGCCCTTGTGCTCTTCATGCTCAAAGGCTTAATTGGTGAATATTACCTTAATTGATAAGGGGATGGGTAGCAACAAGAAGAGTGTCAGACAGTTGAATGCCTGCTATTCTACTGTCAGGCATGGAAGAGTGGACGTTAGACTGGTAATGATATTGATGATGATAATGATGATGATTGTTATTTTTACATCGACTTCAAAAGGATAAAATGGTAAAGGGACCATCTGTGGAATTTTTAACTTGTCATTCTTATTGTTAGATTCATCATCATCACCATCACGATCATGATCATCGTGCAACCCATGCCAGCATGCGAAATTCTGGCATAGGTTGCACAGTTTGAGAGGAACTGGAAAGACAAAGAGCTGCACCAAGCTCCAATTGTCTGTTGTGGCATGGTTTCTACAGGTGGGTTGCACTTCCTAATGGCAACCACTTTGCAGAGTGTACTGGGTGCTTTTTACGTGGCACCAACACAAGTGCATTTTTATGCACCACTATCTTCCTCCTCCCCCTCATCATCATCATCATGAACCCCCACCATTCTCTCCTTCACTCACTCATTCACACACACACATACTCTTCTCTCCCTACGGCTAAGCAAGATGATAGAGTGTAGATGGACATGTCACTTCAAGACAATAAACTCTCTAAGAAATAACTCTGGAAAGTTGGTGGTGCACAATGTCCCACAAATGAAGCAGCATTTTCAGTTTAGCACACATTTAAAACCTGACACAGTTATGGAACACAGGAACATCAAGTTGATCAAAAGTTTATTGAAAGTTTATCCACAATAAGTCATCTGAGAAACTCTTTCATTTGTTTGTTGCTTGCAGGTATGAATGGGGTGCATTCATTTGACTACGGATGTATGTGCGTAAGTGAACATCTTCATAGATGTGTGAGTATGTATATGTGTGCATGTGTGAGTGTATATATGTGTGTGTATGTATATCTATCTATATATATATATATATACACAATCACACAAAGACATACACACATATATATGTGTATATGCATGTGTGTGTGCACGCGTATACATACATATACATATGTATATATATGTATGAATACGTCTATATATATATATATATACTTATATATATATACATGTGTATATATGTATATGTGTGTGTGTATATATATACATATATATATATATATATATATATAGAAATATACATGTGTAAATATATGTATATATATATGTGTGTGTGTGTATGAGTATATGTGTATATGTATATAAATATATATATATGTATCTATGTTTGTATATGTGTGTATATATATATATATATATTTGTGTTTGTGTGTGTGTATGTATATATGTATGTATGTACATATGTACGTATGTATGTATATATGTATGTACGTGTGTATGTATATATGTATGTATGTACATATGTACGTATGTATGTATATATGTATGTACGTGTGTATATATGTAAGTACATATGTACATATGTATGTACATGTGTATGTATTTATGTATGTATGTATACATTTGCGTGGGTTGAGAGTTGTGTTTCTGAGAATAAATCTTGGGAAGTTGTAATAAAATCAATATGATAATAATTATCAATTTTATATTCTATTCTACTTGCTTGGAAACAATAAAAGATATATTTCAAAGATAATTGTATATTATGGTATAATAATTCCATTCCACTTAGGTACTGCTTCTGTTTGTTGCTAATCTATATAAGTACATATGTATGTGTGTGTGGAAAATTGTGTCTCTATACATATATATGCATGTGTATACATACATAGATATGTATATTTATATGCATATATATATATATATATATATATATATATATATCAACAATCAAGGAACGGCCATAATAGGCCATTCACCCACTAGAAATAACAGCCAAAGTTTCAACCGCAAATAAAGTCAATTCCGTAAACCAGGAGAAAATTTAAAAAACATTTACCCTGTAATTTCTTATACGATGCACCGTTTCATCTGCTGTTTAATGGTAAACTAACCTGATTAAATTAAATCAAGCCAATCTTCCATAGGCCCTCAGATTCTTCAGTAAGAAATAGCCCAAGTCGGAACAGATATTTTCACGAGGCATTTCCGACCCTGCCAAGGTAATATCTGACCTAAAATTTTCAAATCATCGCACTCGCGACAAATTTATCGGCAGCAAATAAATATAAGCCGTCGATTCCATATATATATATATATATATATATATGTCATGATACATGAGTTGGAAATCATGTATAAGTCTATATTATACATGGCACAAATGTTTTCTCATATAGAACTCAATACCTTTCGATAGTTATATTTATTACAACAAAAATAACAATGTATTTACGTTTTGTACTGATATCTGGAGATTGTTATATATATATATATATGTATATAACGAAATCGATCAAAAATCAATGGAAATTGTAGTTGTGATACTAGTGCCGGTGGTATGTAAAAGAACCATCTGAACATGGCCGTTGCCACCGCCGCCTTGACTGGTCTCCGTGCCGGTGGCACGTAAAAAGTACCAACCGTGCATAGGTGTTGCCAGCCTCGCCTGGCACCTGTGCCGGTGGCACATAAAAAGCACCCTCTACACTCACAGAGTGGTTGGCGTTAGGAAGGGCATCCAGCTGTAGAAACACTGCCAGATCAGACTTGAGCCTGGTACAGCCTCCTGGCTTGCCAGTCCTCATTTAAACTGTCCGAACTCATGCCAACATGGAAAGCAGATGTCAAACGATGATGATGATGTTATATATATATATATATATATATATATATAGATAGATAGATAGATAGATAGATAGATAGATAGATGTGTGTGTGTCTGTGTGTCTGTGAGCTCACAATGTCATCTGAATATCTGAAACATAGACTTTGAGTAATTGATGGTTTTCTGAGCACTGGACCGAGAGCAGGTGAAGATGTGGAGTGATGATCATGTGGTCATTGAAACAGAAACTTGATGTCTTCTTGTGTGTGAATCTCTGTATCAATATCATTCATTAAATATTGTCCTTTGTCACCAGCAATGTTGGCGGTCTACCTCTTATGTCATCACGTGCAATTTGTCTCTCTCTTTCTCTCATTCTCCTCTTTCTTCCTCTGTCCCTCCCTCTCTGTCTCTCTCTCTCTCTCTCTCTCTCTCTCTGTATACATACGTGTGTGTGTTTGTGTGTGTGTGTCTGTAGTTCAGAATTGTACAAAAAACAAAAGTAGTGAGCAACAAAAGCCAGAGACAGGTGAAGTGCAACAAACTAGGTTTTTTTTATTTTGACACTTAGGAAAAATGAAAGAGATTTTTTTCAAACCTAGAAAAGAAAGCAAATGGAGAGATGCAAAAAGATGGAGAGATGTAAACATGTCAGTGACCTGAATAATATAATAATAATAATAATAATAATATAATAATAATAATAATAATAATAATAATAATAATAATAATAATAAAAATAAAAATAATAATAATAATAATAATAATAATATAATATAATAATATAATAATTATAATAATAATAATAATAATATAATAATAACAAATAATAATAATATAATAATAATAATAATAATAATAATAATAATAATAATAATAATAATAATAATAATAACAACAAATAATTATAATATAATAATAATAATAATAATAATAATAAAAATAATAATAATAATAATAATAATAATAATAATTATAATAATAATAATAATAATAATAATAATAATAATAATAACAGCATCAAAAAATACCTTAGAAATGATAACCCAGGTTCTAAATTTTCTCAAGACACCTGATGAAGGCTGGAGGGTATATCAGCCGAAATGTTGTGTTAACAACAAACAAGATGAGGATAAATATCCGTCAAATGTAAATAATGTAAAAAATGTAAATAATCAATATTAATATCAATGAATGATGCAATAGAAATGGAGAGAAAATCTGGAATCAAATGGAAGAAAGAAGTACAGGCATTGTGAAGGTCTTTCTAATGTGCATTTACAACTCTAACAGTTGTGTAAAAAATATGCCAAGCTCTTGTATGAAACCTGTTAGGAAGACCAAGGTAAAGTTGGGAAGTGGGGGCTAGTCTCAGAATGCTGTGCCTTAGAAAGGAGATGAGAGAAGTGGTGGAGATGATCCACGCCCCTATGTAAGTATTGTAAGGAGAATGGGAAAAGAGAAGTGATGTTTGTTGGGGCATTCTCATGGTCAGCATGCTGTCCACCTCCACCTTTACAAAATCCTGTTGCTATGGTTTATCACTGAATCTCTTCTCACAGCTTCTTTACTATCTTCATCATCCCTCTCATCATCCCTCGCCCCCCTCTCTCTCTCTCTCACTTCCTCTCTCACTTTCTCCCTCTCTCTCTCTCTCTCTCTCTCTCTCTTTCCATTTCAAAAGTGGAAGAAATGAGCAAGGCATGGTCTTCAAGCCTATTTAGGAGGGTAATGAACCAGCCAACCTATGCTAGCATGGAAAACGAGTGTAAAATGATGATGATGGTGATGATGAGGATGATGATGAAGATAAAGATGAAAATGATGATGATAAAGTTCATGATGATGATGATGACGATGATGATTATGATGGTGATGATGACAATAACAATGATGATAACGATGATGGTGGTGGTGGTGGTTGTGGTGGTGATGGTGGTGGTGATTATGATGATGATGATGAGGATAATGATGATGATGATAATGAGGGGGAGGAGGAGGAGGATAATGATGACAGGAATGAGAATGATGACAATGAAAATGATGATGATAGTGATGATGAAACTGACTTGGATGACAACACCTATATCAATCTTGATGATACACATTCACACACACATGCAATATTGTAGCTATATGTTATAAAACAGTGCCCCAGTATGGCCTCATCTGCAATGGCTGCAACATATAACCTGTATATGTCATTACACATACATTCCTCAACAATAAATCTATCATATTGTATTCTAGTTGCTCCAAAACAATGAGAAATTATAATTCTTAGATAATTGTGTATTATGATTTTATAATTAAGTTGGTTTCTCATGGAAAATATGTTACAATCTGTTTAGCCTCTACGATGGAACATTATCTTGTAATTGTCGTTGATATCGAGACACTTTCTTCACAGGTTTTCTGGAAATAAAACCAAATTTACATCAAACAAACATAAAACTATTATAAATGTGCACTCGTTAATTTATTCATTATTGTTCTTATCAGACTTGTTAATTCTTTCTCTGATAGTGTACGTTTGATGTGAGGAGAGGCATTGCCAGGAGCAATTCCATGCCGCTTGGCTATGAGCTGAGAATAGCCATTAAAACTAAGCAGTTCTTTGGTGACAAAGAACCATTATCATAGTTGCTAGGCCTTGATATCGGCTCTCTTTCTCTGGTATTCTAACATTATAAAAATCAAGTCAACCATTTGATTGATTAAACAAAACCGATCCCTCTCCCTCCCCACCTTCTCTCTCTCTCTCACTTCATCTCTATCTCTTTATCGCTGTCTCTATCTCGTAACCTCTTTGGCACCATTTTCTTCATCCCTTATTCTCCCTGTCATTCTCTGTTCCAAATGCATAATGTTGGCTTGGAAGCACTCGAGTCTACAAGGTGAAGACTTCATACCAGACTGAACCTACTTTAAATTCTTAATTGACGTTATATCCCACAATGCATTGTGTTTTCAAGACATGATTTTACTGACTTTTGCCTCTCATACAGTATGGTGTTCCATAAGCACTGAAATCCTCCTTCCTTCTATTATGGCATAAAACTGCAGGCGTAGCTGTAGGCACAGGCATGGCTGTGTGGTTGAGAAGATTACTTCCTGATCACATGATTTCAGGTTCAATCCCACTGTTTGCTATCTCATGCAAGAGTCTTCTTCTATAGCTCCGGGCAGACCAATGCCTTGTGAGTGGATCTGGCTGACAGAAAGTGAAGGAAACCTATTGCATAAGTATGTATGTATGTATGTATGTATGTATGTATGTATGTATGTATGTATGTATGTATGTATGTATGTATGTATGTATGTATGCATATATGTATGTATGTATTATGTATGTATGTGATTATTCAGTTTATTTCAAGATTTCTGGCCAACAAAGTAAAAGCCAGTTTCTAACCTAGATCCAAGGCTCCTTCATTGGAATTTCAACATCAACAACAGGGTTTTTTGTATGTATGTATGTATGTATGTATGTATGTATGTATGTATGTATGTAACACAGAATTCACAATGGAATGTCCAGACAATTTCCAGTTTTGTTTAACATCATATTTCCAAGAATGTGTGTAGAACATTCAGTGAAGCATGCTTGTATCATAGTTTTAAAACACACAAACCTTATGTCCATCATTTCCCTCTATGTGTGTGTGTGTGTGTGTGTGTGTGTGTGTGTATAATTCAAATAAACAATTTTTTTAAAAAAAGCAGAAAAAAAAGAGAGAAAAAAATGAATGTGGGAACATGCACAAAAAATATATTAATTAGACACTTGGTGAAGGGAAAGAGTTGTTGTCAACATTTCAAGCATAGCTCTTCATTGGAAACAGGAAAGTCCAAAGAGAAAAGAGGGAAAATAAGGAAACATTGCCAACAGTCCACATGCAGTTACATATATATATATATATATATCGTGGTATTAATCCACACAACAGTAATATGTGATAAATGAGGATATCATCTGGCACAGAGTTCTCCATTTTTCCCTTTCCCATAATATTTTTCTGGCCATTCTTTCATGTCTCCAGGCCATAATTCATTCCAATATTCCAATAATGGCTTTAAAATAATCCTTCAGTTATTTATTTATAGGAGTTTATTCCTGCCATTTAATATCACATGGAGTTAGGAATGGTGCCAAGCTGTTGTTGGTGTTGTTGTTGCTATTGTCATGTTAGTGAAATTAATGTTATTGTTGTTGTTATACCCTAAGTATTGCTCTTGATCAAAATCATTCAAGACATAAACATTATGTTCTGTTTTTATTTTTATTTACTTACGACTTCCTGCTGTACTTACCTTGGATTGTAGGGTGACCTGCTGTGCTTGAGGAGACCTATTGACTCGAGTACATCAACATCAAAATAAAATTCAAATGGAAATTGTAGCTGTGATACCTGTGCCGATGGCATGTAAAAAGCACCATCCAAATGTGGCCATTGCCAGCCTCGCCTGGCACCTGTGCCATTGGCATGTAAAAAGCACCCACTACACTCACAGAGTGGTTGGTGTTAGGAAAGACATCCAGCTGTAGAAACACTGCCAGATCAGACTGGAGCCTGGTGCAGCCTCCTGGCTTCCTAGATGCTGGTCGATGCTGGTCGATCAGATCATTTACAACATAACTTTGAATAATCGAAGACTGGACATGAAATTCTTTAGATATTAACTTATCAAATATATCCTTTGACTTATATAAAATACATTTTAGTTACATAATTTCATCCTTGAATGATAATTCACTGATTTTACAATTCTGTTGTTGCGTTCAGTTCAGAGGTTCACCCCTTTTATACCCAAGAATTTGCCTGATTGTAACAATATGTGTGTGTGTGTGTATGTGTGTGTGTGCATGTGCATGTATGTTTTTGTGTGCCCGTGTTTGTTCCCCCACCATTGCTTGATAACCTACTGGTTCAGCAAAAGAAACCAGTAGAATAAGTACTAGGCTTACAAAGAATAAGTACTGGGGTAAATTTGTTCAATTAAAGGTGGTGCTCCAGCATGACCACAGTCAAATGATTGAAACAAGTAAAAGAAAAGAAAGAATAAAAGAAAGCGCAAACTAAATTGAGATATACAAGAGAAGGGGTCTTACACTGATCTTTGAAAGCAATGGTGATAAGTAGTGATAAATGTAAACAGACCTCAGTCTTATTAAACCCCTTCAGCACATTATAAATAATACACATCATGCTGAATATAATTCAACTTGAAGAATGTTTACATTATTTACATTTGATGGATATTTGTCCTCATCTTGTTTGTTGTTAACACAGCGTTTCGGCTAATATACCCTCCAGCCTTCATCAGGTGTCTTGGGGAAATTTCAAACCTGGGTTCTCATTTCTAAGGTATTTTACGATGTTATTATCATTATTATTATTATTATTATTATTATTATTCAGGTCACTTCTTGGAATCAAACTCAGAATCTTGGGTTTAGTAGCCCATGCTCTTAATCACTATGCCATATCCGTCAAATGTAAATAATGGAAATAATTTACATAATTCCTCATCTCTTAAATATAGAACTGTGAAGAATATTTAGTTTTACTCTTAAAAATAATTAAATGATTAAATAATTTCAAATAATGGTATTGGAAAATTTACCAACTGGTGTCTTCTGCATGGAAATATATAATTAAGCGCTGGTTACCAATTTTTGCAGGTGATTGTGAATAGATTGAGTAACAGATTCCAACCTATGAATTGTGACTGAAATTTGGTCACAGAATAATTCTGAAGAGGTTGCAGAGCCAATATTTTACCAATTATGGAACACTAGATAAACTATACAACCCACCCCCTTTCTGTATAAGTTGTACAGGCATCAGAGCCACCTGTTCATTTGCTGCTGCAACTAAATTAAAAGCTGAGGAAGTTTTTTGCAAGAAACATCTTAAATGCTAATTGTACTCCATTTGGAATATTGGTATTTTCTTGTTTTGTTTAAAAGAAAATGTTTTGATTTTTGATTTGTGGAAATTAGTTGGGAGTTGTTGATACTTATAAAAGTTTCCTTCTTCATCGTCATCATCATCATTGTTTAATGTCCGCCTTCCATGTTAGCATGGGGGTGGGGTTTGACAAGAGCCAGCCAGGTAGAAGCCTGCACCAGACTTCTGGCAGGAATTTTACTGCTGGATGCCCTTCCTAACACCAACCACTCAGCAGAGTGAACTTAGTGCTTTTTTTACATAGCACAAGCCCAGGCATGGTCAGTTATGGCAAGGTCTTTACAGCTGGATGCCCTTCCAGTTGTCATTATTTTTGGAGTTGATATTACCACCAATATTACAGCTGCACCATCACCACTGCCATAATGACCAACATCACAACCATCATCAATATTACTCACTTCTACTACCAAGGCAATGAGCTGGTGGAATCAGTAGCATGCTGGGGAAAATGCTTAGTGGTATTTTGTCCACCTTTATGTTCTGAGTTCAAATTCTGCCAAGGTTTTCCATTCATCCATTTGGAGTCAATAAATTAAGTACCAGTTAAACACTGGGGTCGATGTAATCGACTGACACCACTTCCCTAAAGTTGCTGGCCTTGTTCCAAATTTGAAATCAATATTATTACTGCTACTGTCACCTACTACCTCCCCCCACCACCACCACCACCACAACTATTACTGCTGCTACTGCTACTACTACTGTTGCTACTGTTGGTGATCTTTATTTTCTTATGTTGTGTAATCATATTTCTAATTTCCATTAATATTTCTAACCAATTAACATATTGATTACCCATTAATTAAAGAAACCAAAATGAAAAAAAAAAAACCCCACAAAAACTAACCCACCCATCCCCATCTCACTCTATTACTGCACCAGTGACACTAACGATATTTCGTTCCGACATCAGATTAAGAAATAATTAATCATTTGACCAAACTATATTCCAAAAATTGGTCTAACCCATAACGTATTCCGTCATTAGCCAGCAGATCTGTTTAAATTTTAATTATGTGCAAATATATTTTGTAATGAATCATACCTTGTCACAGCTCATTTGCATATCTTGCACTATAATGAGATTTGGATGGAGGCTAAAAAAATTGTAATTGTTTTTCTTGTTATTGTAATTGTCGGTGTTTTTTTTTCTCTTTTTTTTTGTGTTAATTATTCAACCAATTCTCTTGGGTTATAGCTTAGAATAAGCAGTAATTTGGTAGAATTGGTAAGATGTTGAACAAAGTGTCTTAAAGTATTATTTCTGGACCTTTACATTCTGTGTTCAAATCCTACTATGATAAGTCACTTTTACATGTCATTCTTCTGGGGCTGGGGAAGTAACCTACCTGTTTAGAACAGTGCATTGGCAGAACTGAGAGAGTGTTGGGCCCAATACCTTGTGGTGTTATTCTAGATCCTTATGTACTGAGTTCAAATCTGTCCAAGGTCAATGTTACCTTTCAGTTTCAGTGATGTAGAAAATAAATTGTCAGCTTTGAGCAGTGAGAATTGTAAGACTGTTGCAAAAAGTACTTTCTGGTATTTGCTTTGGATTTTTATATTCTCAGAACTGAAGAGATGGTGGTGTGGATTTCCACCTTGGCATCAAGTTTTATCTTGGCTACCGAATAATTGTCACATATTATATTTACAGATAAATTCCTCTATTTACGTAATATTGAGGTCTCTTTCTTTCTTTTGTCATCTTACCATTTTTACCAATATATATATATATATGATGGCTGCAAACTTGTGTTTGAGTATTGCCATTGCCTGATCAAAAGTCCCACACATATATGAAGGCTATGACCAGTCATTTTTGTGGCAGGTCTTTTATCCTGAGTGATACCTGCACTTGATGCTTTTTTATAATAGGGGAAAGGATTTGTGCAAATTCAATTCCATTCTCTGAACAAGGACAACATAAACTCGAAATGAAGGACTAATCTACATCATCAAATAGTGTTAGTGTTGCTGGTTTTCTCTCAGAGTTTTCCTCTCCTAGAGAGATGTTGGAACAACAGACGGGCCAACTGCACACCTGGACACCAACCCAGGTATTCCACGTCCTCATGTATACATACATTCATACATACACATGTACACATATTGTATACACACACATACACACACACACACATGAAGAGGTGCTAAAAAGTTCCTGGCTTTGGGTAAGAGAAAATACAGGAGGATCAGTTAATTATGATTTTATTCAACATATTCCCCTTTCAGATTTACAAACTTATTGCAGTGGTCCTTCAGTTTTTTTAGCCCTATAAAATAGCTCAGAAGGTTGGGCCTCCTGCAAGGCCTTTCATGGTACCCTTAATGCCAGAAACTTTTCAGCACCCCCTTGTAAATAATATACATGTGTGTCTATGTACGTGCATGCATATGTGTATGTGTGTATGTCCTCAACCACTGCTTGACAACTGACATTGGTGTTTACATCCCTGTAACTTAGTACTTCGGCAAAAGAGACTGATGGAATAAATACCAGGCTTAAAAAAAACATGTACAGACGTCAAATCATTCAATTAAAAATTCTTCAAAGCAGTGCCCCAGGACAAGTGACTAGATAAAACAAGTGACTAGATAAAAGAGCTAAAAAGATGAAAATGTGATCGAAGCTTTTAAGGCAGATCAATTCAGAAGAGAAACATTTTTGTCTCAGAGCCAGGGACAGTCTCAGGTGAGTTGATATCAAAATGGTAAAGAACCACTACACCTGTAAAAAGACTAGAAAACAAAAGCATTATCTACAAAGACAAAATAACACATGTTTAATAAACACATCATCTTAAGCTGGAATCTCTCTCTTTCAATACTGATCTGGGCCCCAAGAAATACAGAAACTTGTTACACAATTCCTCATTAACTTATTAAAATTTGGTGAACAAAGGGGAAGAAAAAATGGTTAGGGAGGTTCCTGTAAGAATATATAATTTTCATGGCAGCTGTAAATGTGAGATTAATTTTGAGACATAGCTGCAAGATAATTGCAATGTTCTCTTTTATTGATTCCAAATTCTACAGACATTTTAAGTTTTTGATTAATATTATTATCAGTGCAATCATGGCTCTGTGATTAAGACTCTTGCTTTGGAACCAGTGGGGGCAGGGGTTTCATCCTGCTGTGTGAATAATGAGAGCTGGCAACAGGGCAACCGAAAAATTGTGGTGTGTATCTTTGTGTGGTGTGTCTTTTATCTTTTACTTGCTTCAGTCAGTATATTGTGGCCATGCTGGGGCAGCACCTTGAAAACTTTTTTCAAATAAATTGACTCTAAGACTTCATTTTTTTATAAGCCAATCGACCATTAAGGTTGATGTTTTTGACTATTGTCCTGCTTCAAAACTTCAGGCCCTGTGCCATTAAGAGAATGGATTATTATTATTATTATTATTATTATTATTATTATTATTATTATTATTATCATTATCATTATTATTATTATTATTATTATTACTAAGACAGCAAGCTGGCAGAATCGTTACAATGCTGGGCAAAATGCTTAGAAGTATTTTGCCTGCTGCTACATTCTGAGTTCAAATTCTGCCGAAGTCAGTTTTGCCTTTCATCCTTTCAGGGTCAATAAATTAAGTACCAATTACAGGCTGGGGTTGATGTAATCGATTATACTCCTCTCTCAAATTTCAGACCTTGTTTTAGAAAGGATTATCATCACCATCATTATTATTATCATCGTTGTTATTATTATTATTATTATTATTATTATTGAGTGAGAGAGCAGTTCATGCCATCAAGGTGACACTGGGGTAAAATATACGAAGCCCAATATACTCATCATGACTACCCGTCTGATAAAGGTACACCAGGCACATGCATCACAACCATATGTGCGCGACATGGTGATCTCATATCAAGATAAACAGCACATGACCTTGCAGGTGGGTCCCAGTTAGAATTTTCTTCAGGTTGAGTAGCCCATCCCACTCAAACGGTCTCTGAATAAGGGTTGTTTAAGGATGTTGAAAGAACCACCCATGTTTCCAGAGGCGAACTATTCAAACCCCAAAGAATCCCTCTCAACACATGGCTATGATGCTCCCCCACTACTTCTGCTCGTGATCAGAGATGCACATATCGTCAGCCACTAAGGGACATGCTCAACTGGTTAAGGTCAAACAACTGACAAGCAAATCTGTGGTATTGAGCAGAATATTTGCTGTAGCCCATCTTTTACACCAAGACAAAACAATGTACATGATAACACTTCCAATCAGTTAAGATCAGAAGCCATGAGAGCCACTGCCTGGTACTGCATCAGGGCATTTATTATTATTATTATTATTATTATTATTATTATTATTATTATTATTATATTATCATCATTATTATTATTATTATTATTATTATTATTATTATTATTATTATTATTATTATTATTATTATTATCATCATTATTATTATTATTATTATTATTATTATTATTATTATTATTATTGCTGACCTGTGGGTTTATGTCGAACACCTGCTGTCACATGTGGGACGGATCCAGCTATCAGCTGAATCCATTGTGAAGATTGCCCTGCTGCCTTCTTTTGGCCAAGAGGAACGGCAATTTTTATTTGTCTAGTGGCTGTAGCGAAAGAAGTAGTATGGTGGACCCATTTGAAAGGGCTAAAGACACACACTTTCCTCTTTGGCCAAGCCCTCCACAACTTCTTCAAGTTTCTCTTGAAAAAGAAGTTAAGGATGGAGAGGGAAGTGTTGCCTTGTAGCAAGTTTGCTGAAAGGTGGGTGAATGTTGGAAGAATGGCCAATGTGAAAGGACCAAATCTGAGCATGCACCTGTAAACAAAAGAAGGGCACTTGCTCTGTTGTTCAGGTACCTATGGCTTTTGTGTTTTTTTTCCACAAGGTCCTTAAAGTGACTCCCCTATTAGGAGTTTTAATTTGTTTAATTCATAATTGTTATTTATATTGTTTACACATTGTAAAACCCTTTATATGATCTGTTTTTGTCTTTTAGGTTGTTGTATGTCTTTTAATGTAATTTTATGTGAGCCCTTGTGGCCAATAAACAAATTAATTATTATCATTATTATTATTATTATTATTATTATTATTATTATTATTATCATTATTATTATTATTATTATCATTATTATTATTGTCATAAGTAGTAGTAGTAGTGACATTAGCAGTGTTTGTCTTACTTCTGAATAAATAATCTTGAAAGAAAATATGAAAATGAATACCATAAGAAAAGTAAAAATTCTGGCAGAAAATGGGAAGAAATTCTTCTTTTTTTACTCTTTTAATGTCTTCAAGTATTTTTCTTCATTAAAACTCATCATTTTTATTGTTTAATAATTCAGCATTGATGACTTATTTCTATCTCTTTCATTCCAACTGTAGAAGAGTCACTATAGCCTTTGTGTATGTGTGTGTGTGTGCGTGTGTGTGTGTGTGTGTGTGTGTGTGTGTGTGTGTTTGCATATGCATGCATGAAAGCACAGACACACCTACACATATCAATATATACACAGATATATACACAGAAGTGCAGATACATGTATAGTAACATCAGTATCTGAAATGCATCCTTACGCACACATATATGTTTGCATATATACATGCTTACATCCATACACACATAGATATATATTACATATATGCTTACATGTATTACATATACACATACAAGCCTGCTTTATATACATATATCTATATATGTGTGTGTTTTTGTATCTTTATATATATATGAATGTGTGTATATATTTTACACACTTACACATACATATTTATACACACATACACACACATAGATTCATATATATATATATACATAAATGTATATGTACATGTATGCATATATTTATATACACACACACATATGTACTATGTTATATAGATATATGTGTGTGTTTCTGTGTCTTTATATATGTGAATGTGTGTGTATATATTTTATACACTTACACATACATATGTATACACACATACACACATTAGATAGATATATACATAAATATATATATGTACATGTATGCATACATATATATACATACATATATATATATATATATATATATATATATATATACATACACACACACACACACACACACACACTCACACACACATATATGTATTATGTTATATAGTTGTGTATAATATATAGTAATTTGAATAGCTGTAACTCAAAAAGCTACAACAGCTGAGAAAAAATTTTAAAGTCTGGTATGGAAATTTTTTCTAACGTTCTGTAATACAACACTAATCAAATTTATCTGTACATCAACTAGCAATTTATAATTTTAATGAGCTACAAATGAAGAATATTAAAATTTGATTATGTTTGAGTAGATTTAAATAAATAAGGTATGTACAGACATCTATTTCAATATCGAAAATTGTCAATTTATATAATTTTTAAGTTTAATTAGATAAAGTATGAGCAGATACAATTTCAATATGTAAAAAAAATTTTAAGTTTTATGACTTTTAGTCGATAGTTTCTGTTTCTGTTTTTAGGCCATCTATCACGAATTGTTCATAGAATTTATGGTAACCACTGCTTCTTCTGCAACCAAGTTGTGTCTCACAGTATTGTACCAGGAATATCTTTCCCTATTAGCTTGGTAGATTTTTTAATTCCATGTTATGTGTCTCTGACAGCAACATTAATATATTTCAGTGGTCTTTGTCCACTGTTAGGGGGCAGAAGTTTCCAAACATATCGTTCAATGATTGATTATTCAGCATGAAAGCTTTCTGGTATTGCAAACTTCTGGCAAATGGTCACAAAATAGATTCTCTTTGCCTTCAAAATATCAATCACACTACAGAAGTGTTGGTTTAAAACTACTTTTTCTTTCATTTGCTTCTGGTGGTGATTTAACCATTATCAAAAAAGATGTATATTTTATTTTTAATTTCTTTTTTCTTACATAAAATAAAATAAATTTAGTCACTGATAGACATGTTTAGTACCATTTCTCTCTTCTTTCCAATCATCAGCATAGTATTTCTCGACATATATCACATTCTGTTAAATTCAACATTCTATGAAGTTTCTTAAAAAGGGAGAAAATAGTTCATCATCTAAAAATCTATTTCCCTCTTTAATTCTTTTTATCCTAAATCATTAACTGCTTCGTAGTAAAGAAAAGAAAAAGAATGGAATTTCTTACATGCAGGTAAATTACTTTCAGATCAATTCTGCATTGCAAAAAAATTCTTTGTGTAGTCACAGTTAATGTTGTTACAATAAACAAGTTTTGTAAGCCTGTTTTAGTATATTCTTCTTGGGTACAGATAAGGATTTCTGGTTGCAGATTCATATTGGATGAATTAGAATATACATTCTCTATATTCACCTTTTTCTTTTTATTACTTTAACACCTTTTACGCCTGGTTCCATAAAAGAAGGCTCAGCAGTCAAGATACCAACTTGTGGTTTCTATATTTCAACATTTCCTTTCATAGTTCAAAGTATCTAAAAAAAAAAACAGTTTGAGATAGCAAAAAATTTTACTTTGCCCACTTCAACCACATTTTGCGTTTTCTTCTTTGTCCCCTATCTTCCATTCCATGCTTCAGCCCTTGTAATTTATTCATTGTATTCGCTTATCACCTATTCACCATTCCCCACTCTCTCCATATAGTCTTGCAACATCTACCCACCCATATTCCATGTTCTGTCCCCTCTCAATTCTACTTAACTTCTACCTTGAAGGTCCACCTTGAAACCCCTTCGCTACTGTCTTATCTCTCTTTCCAGCTCAAACCCGATCATTTCCACCTTCTCTTCTAATAAAGAGAGTAGCCATGTAACTTCTCTACAACAAGGAATCTATTTATCTTTGGCCTCTTTCTACATATGTAAATCCCCACTCATCTCCAAACATAAAGATGTCTCCCTCTCTACTCAAACTTAATTTATCCGACCCTTTTCAGGGTCTCTGAGACTGGTAGAAATTAAGGAGTACATTACCCTCTCACTGAATACCAGCCTTAATGACTAAACCAAACCTAACAAAATGACACAGATGAGATGTGGTCCTATGACCAAATCAGCCAACAAGAGCCTGAAGAAGATGGTGATGACAGCAACAATGCTGCTGCTGCTACTGATGATGATGATGATGATGATGATGGCAATGATCATGATGAGGATGTCAATGGCACTGATCATTATAATGAAGATAACGGTGATGATAATGATGATGATAATGATGATGAGGATGATGATGATGATGATGATGATGATGAGGATGATGATGATGATGATGATGATGATGACGATGACTATGATGAAGATGAGGATGAAAGTGATGATAATAATGATGATGATGATATACATATACCTATATATACATTTATGTATTTGTGTGTGTGTGTGTGTGTACAGGTGCTTGTATGTGTCTAGCACTTCGTTCTTTGGGTACTAACCAAGAGTTGATTATAAAACAATCAAGTTCTCTTCTTTTCACATAATAGTAATTCCTGAAATAATCTCAGAGATGTATACCAAATCATATATTATAATTAGTTACAAAATAAGACTTAGTAATTAACCAGAATGGCTGCTGACCTCTGACCTGGTACTCAAGGTCATTCAGTTACTTTCAACTCTTACTTCTATTGAGACATAGATTCCATCCCTTCTTAGAAGAACTGGGGAACTATGACATTACAATGGATACTTTGGTTTGAAAATAATTATATAGTAATTGATGTCTTAATAATATATTGACCTGAGGGAACTCACAGTTTTAAATAAATGCCAATTAATATTCAGGGCATTTTATTGGAATCTGGCTATCTTGCAGATTCTTCATCATTAAATCCTTAATTCTTTTCCCTCCAATATCACAAAATCTATTGGATGAACACCCAAAACTAATTGTGTGCAGTTGAGATGGCTATAATGATTGCGTATTTCTTGGCTTCTGCAAAGAAATGTAAGATGGACTTGAAGTCAGTTTTAGTTTTAAGCATTTCTGTTGCATTGCAGAAAATATTCAGTTTGCTTTTGTACTAAAAAAAGAAAAACACACAAAAGCGAATAATTTATAGAAATCTTCGCAGGATTTTCTATTCCTAAACATAAAGTATTGAATATATGACAGTTATTTCTTCAACCACCAGACAATATAATGTATTGAATCTACTATTATGCAATTAGGTTTGCCCTAAGTCGTATACTATGAGACTTAGAAGTTAGAATATAAAATGTATTTGGGAAATATAATATTAGGTGTCCTGTAAGAGAAATAAGTGAAAGTAAATGGAAATATAATATGCTGTATATGGTGTGTTATACAATGTGAGATATAATATTAGCTACACCATAAGGAATATATATATATATATATATATATATATATAGATAGATAGATAGATAGATAGATAGATAGATATAGATATAGATAGATAGATAAATGTATATATACACATATATCTATGTAAACACATACATATACATACATATGCACATAATATACATACATATTAAGGCGGCGAGCTGGCAGAAATGTTTGCATGCCTGGCGAAATGCTTAGCAGTATTTCGTCTGTCTTTACGTTCTGAGTTCAAATTCTGCTGAGATCAGCTTTGCCTTTGATGCTTTCAGCATCAATAAATTAAGTACTAGGGGTCAATCTAATCGACTGCCCCCACCTCCTCAAATATTTTGGGCCGTGTGTCTAGAGTAGAAAAGAATATACATACATACATACATACATACATCTATATATATAACATATATGTACGTATGTGTGTGTGTGTGTGTGTGTACATGTGTCTTCATCTGAAGTCATGATGCTCTGGTTAAAGTGTTAGGCTCAGAATCATGAGGAAGTTCATCCAATTCGCAGACCATGTTGTGTGTTGTGTTGCTCCAGTTCACTCAGCTGTAGAAATGAGTTGTGACATCACTGGTGCCAAGCTGTATCGTCTCCTTTGCCATTCCTTTGGACAACATTTGTGGCATGGAAACGAGAGATGGGAAATTGGTATGACTGGGCAACTCCTGGACTTCCATAAACAACCTTACCTGGACATGTACCTCGGAGGGTAACTTTCTAGCTGCAATCCCATGGTTATTCATCACCAAAGACGGGCTGTTCCCTTTACCTTTTGTGTGTACACACACACACATATATGTAATATATATATATATATATATATATATATATATATGTATATATATATGTGTGTGTGTGTGTGTGTGTGGTGTGTGTGTGTATATATATATATGTATATATATGTGTGTGTGTATATATATATATATATATATATATTATATATATATATATATATATATATATATTGTACAAAATTTCTTTCTAATTGTCTCCAGTCTGTCTTTGAATATCTGGTGCTGTGAATTTTTCTTACGCTCATGGAACTTTATATTATGGAGTATATGGAGTTGAATCAAACTGTTGTCATGAACATGCAACTCAAAGAAATGTATTGAGTGCTACTTTCTTACATTTGTTCACTCATTTGTATGCATATATATATATATGCATGTATGTGTGTGTGTGTGTATGCGTGCATATATGTATGTATGTGTGTGTATATTTGTGTGTGCATATGACTGCATCTATATGTATATATCTATGTATGTAACCATTACATTAGACGCATTCATTTATTGCATGCATTCTTATATGAATACAATATTTGTGCTTCTGTTGCATTATATCACGACATCTAAGATTAATAATGCATATTAACAAAAAATTAGCAATTATTTACCAAAAATTTCTTTACGTTATTCATTAAAGTTTTCCAATGTTCAAATTGAAATTGGTTTTCAGTGCAGCTTGGTACTGCAATTAAAACTAAATATAGAATAAAATTACGCCAAGATATTTCTTTTACCAAAGTATGAATATAGTGAACAATGGAAGAAATTTCTCCATGCAGCTCCAATATGCTGAAACAATCAATTCTTCACAATTCTGAAAGAATCAATATATATCTTCAGATGTAATATAGTTGCTACTTTCTCAGAATGTGTTACAATTCTCATCATATAACCGAAGACGTTGGCGTCATCGTATTTAATCAGCAAAAACTGTGTTGCGTTTATTCACCATGATATGAGATACCAAGGCAAGTTCTGGCATGGCTCTGTGGCAAGAAGTTTTCCTCCCAACCACATGGTTCCAGTTTCAATCCCACTGTGTAGCACCTTAGACAAGTGTCTTCTACTTTAGCTCTGGGCTGACCAATGCTTTGCGTGTGGATTTATTTGCCAGATGGGAACTAAAGTTAAATGTGTGTGTATATGTATTTATTGAGTGAAAGCACCCAAAGCTCCACGAGGCTCCGGCAGGGGATGGTGGCGAACCCTGCTCTACTCGTTCACCACAACTTTCTCTCACTCTTTCTTCCTGATTCTGTTATACCTGTATTTCAAAGGGGCCAGCCTTGTCACACATTGTGTCATGCTGAAGCTCCCCTGAGAACTACATTAAGGATACATGTGTCTGTGAAATGCTCCACCACTTGCACATTAATTTCATGAGCAGGCTGTTCCGTTGATTGGATCAACTGGAACCTTCATTGTCATAACCAGCAGAGTGCCATATATATATGGTGGTTTCAACTGGGTTGGTGTCAAAAGGGTTAATGTCAGAAATAATATATTGACACATTGACGATAATGTCTTGATTTGTGTTCAAACACCACTCTGTCTAACGTTTAGTTCCTAAAATGAAGTCATAATTAGGACAGGTACAAAATGATATTGGCATTAGCAGTCCACAGTGTCTCTTTCATAAATTGTTGCAAGAATGGTAGCTGTTTTGTGCAATGTTCAGATATGCTTGTAAACCCTGAGTAATTCTCACAATGGTAAAGAAAACTTTTGGGTGTGACCAGCCCTTCACAACTAAAACTTTAAAGGATTAATAAAAGGAATAGCTTATGCCAAAGCCAAAACCTGTCAATTAGCAAGAGAAGAAACATCAGTCAAGTGTGATGAAGAATGTTCTGTAAAAACAGGCGAAAGTTTGTTTTAATTTTACAGTTGTGTCAAAGAGATGTTTGCAGTCACGGAAGTTGAGTCAATCATTTACCGATATAATTTTAATTAAGAACATCGAAGATCAAAAGAATCTCAAGAAATGTTGATTTCTTAACAAAATAGCAGATGTTGAATTTAGAAAACTGGTCATGAGTTGATCGTCTGCTTATAATTGGAAAATAAACTTTTTGTAGGGAATCAACAAATTCTTAATAGACCTAGTATTATTAGAAGAATACGGAGTATAAAGTGAGCAAAATTAAAAAGAGAGTTAGCTAAAAGAAAATTCAGAAAAGCGATTGCTATAGTTTTGTAAATAAATTAATATTAGCTTGGTTCAATGACACATTCTGCTGAAGAATAAAAAAAGAAGCAAGTTAAAAAAACAACCAGAAATAAATGTGTGATTGAAATGATAAAAGGAAAAGTTTGAAGAAAAAGAAATACTTGGAGCATTATCTAGAGTTTGACAATTGGTAGGAAATTATTGAAAATAACAGAGATAAAATTTTTAAAAGATAAATCAATACGACAAAAAAAAAACAATTTTTCTGTAACAAATTTTTTTGAAAAATTCAGCAGGAATACACACACACACATATATATATATATACACACACATATCATCATCATACATATATATACATATTCATATATATACATATATATATACATATATATATATATATATATATATATATATACATATGCATATATATAGGTAAATATATTTATATGTCTTATGTGTGTGTGTGTATTATATTATATGAAGCTGACATTCAGCGATTGTTGGAGAATCAGTACAATGTGAACCTAGCAGACAAAATGTATGAATTTTCAGCTAAAAATAAAAATTATAACCTACTTGCATCTTTGTATTGACTTCATTACCCATCTAGATTATAAACATACTCTTGTGTAACACCACCCTATCTCTTTCTCTCTCCCTCTCTCTCTTCTTATACATATATATATATACACACACATACATACATACATATATATATATAGCATATTCAAAAGGAAGTAGAATAATATAATGACATATTATTAACAAGATTGTCTACGATATTTTTTTGGATAGTTGGAAAATCTATTGTGTTCTAAAGTCTTTTTAGGTATCATAAATAGTGAAAAATGTGCAAATTGCATTTACAAGATGCAGACTGCTTACACTATTCTTCTGGAAGATTTGTGTGTCTTCCTCTACATGATGGAAAGATTCTGGCCTAATTAATTAGCACAAATGATTAAGCATTTTGGAGCTTTTATGATTATTTTAATAGAATGTTCACCTTAACTTTGCAGGCAAAGTATCATAATACCCAAAGAAAACTGTTGTTATATTAGAATATATATTTTTTATTTTCTGTTTACAGTTATAAAGGAATTTTTATTCCAATGAACACTTTGTATACATTTTACTGCTGAATTTCATAACCTAAAAGAGTTCAAGACTTTCATGTCATAGGGCATTCACCTTCCACTATGTCAACCAACTATTCTTCATGGCAGAAAAAACTTGCTGGATAAAAAGGAATTATGATGAACCTTTTACTACCAGCATGAGCTAATTAGATTCTACCGAGGTAAGTGATCTGTTAGGCCTTTCATCCTATTGTACAACATACACTAATTATTATTTAAAACAAAATTTTTGCTTATGAAAGGTTTACACGGATGAATGAGTCCTAATCCTCAAAATCATGTACTCTACAGCTCCTGATATATTCAGAAAGAGAACTGATTTTGTGACTAAAATTTTCATCTTGAATTACTTAGCAAATACAATTATTAAAACAGGTAGCTTCAATAATATGTATCATCATCATCATCATCATCATCATCATTTAGCGTCCGCTTTCCATGCTAGCATGGGTTAGACGGTTCAACTAGGGTCTGGGAAGCCAGAAGGCTGCACCAGGCCCAGTCTGATCTGGCAATGTTTCTACGGCTGGATGCCCTTCCTAATGCCAACCACCCCGTGATGTATATATATATATATATATATATATATATATATATATTATATATATATATATATAATATATATATATATATAATATGTATATATATATATATATATATATATAAATAATAAATATTAGGGAATAAATCCAAATTTACAGGGAAAAAATCAGATTTAGGATTAAATCCAATTTTATAGTAAAATATTATAAAATATTATTAGAGACAAAACCACTATTTTGCAAAACAAACAAGGAAAGACTTAATCAATACATAAAATTTTAATAAATAGTCAAAAAAACCGCCACTACAATTGTTTCTTGTCTTGATCGACAATCTTCAGGTGGACTTCCAATCTAAAATATCAATATTTTAAAATATAAAATAATAATTTTAAAATAATTAAAGTATGAATGAAAAAATATAAATATATAATCCATATATAACCTATATATAATCCATATATAATCAATATATAAACAATATATAAACTAAAATAAACCTATCAACAATTAAATATAAAATATAAAATATAAAACAAAACAAAAAAATAATAATAATATAATAATAAACTATATATACACCCATACACATATACCTAATTATATATAACCATATCTAACTACATACACTAAATCACACCCCTATATATATATCCCTATACATACACATAAAAACGTCTAGGCAACTATAAATAAATAAAATAGCTAAATACTTCAACACAATACTTATTCATACTCCCACACACACACACATACAACCCACATTCACGCTCTAGAAAACGGACATCACTTAAAATTATGAACGGAGAAATAGAATAAATGGAATTAAAAATTATATTCACTTGGTAAAACTAACACTACTTAAAAATTATGAATGAAACAATGCAATAAAACAACAGACATCGCAAATAGACACAAATTACTACGAATTCCTTAACAAACCTACCATGATAAACCAAAACTCATAAAAACATATAATGATAAAATCTCCCTTTACTAAACTCTATAACATACCTATATAACAATCCCCCTAACCTAAACATTCACACACAAATACACACACGTAAACCACACACCCACGACATATACAAATACCCACACCACTTACACATACCTATACATACATATAAACCTCAACATATACTCCAAAAACCCACTCAACCCCACACAGACAAATAAACACAAAAATTATGAATGGATTCTTTTATAAAACTACCGTGATAAGCTAAAACTCACAAAACATAAATGATAAAACCTCCCTTTACTAAACACTATAACATACTTATATAGCAATCCCTTTAACCTATACATTCACACACAAATACACACACGTAAACCACACACCCATAACAAATACAAACACCCACCCCACTCACACACACCCACAAGTACATATAAGCCTCAACATATACACCAAACAAAATTACTTTACCAAGGAACTTAACATATGTATAAAAAGTATAACCGCTCTGGAAACGAGCATCTTTTAAAATAATGAATGGAGAAATGGAATAAATGGAATTAAAAATAATATTCACGTGGCAAAACGAACACCCCTCAAAAATTATGAATGAAACAATGTAATAAAACAACCAACAACGAAAATAGACAAATTACCACGAATTCCCTAAAAAAACCATGATAAACCAAAACTCTTAAAAACATATAACGATAAAATCTCCCTTTGCTAAACTCTATAACAAACCTATATAGCAATCCCCCTAACCTAAACATTCACACACAAAAAACACACACGTAAACCACAGACCCACGACTTATACACATACCTATACTAACTTATAAACCTCAATATATACCAAAAACCCACTCCCTCCCCACACAGACAATTAACACATACATCCCAAAACCTAAATAACAAACCCATATACACATTCACACACAAACACACACACACGCAAAACACACACACACAACAGATACTTATACTCCCTCACATATACGCATATACATACTCACTAAACTCGATATATACAACAATATTTACACACCCACACTCATACAGATAAATAAATTATACAACTAAAAACTCACACACAATCTCATATACATAAACACTCCAATAAAAAACAACATTAAATACATCGTAATTAACCAGAATATCAAAAATAACAATATGACATAAGGAGAAATAAAATACATACTTACAAGTCAGTTTCAAATTATGAAGTGAAATTAAATTCTTAGCGTTAAAAAAAACCAAACCAAAATACGTTACCATAGAAATATAACTTATGTAAAAAAAGAATACGCGCCATGGAAAGTAAACGTCATTTAAAATTATGAATGGAGAAATAGATAAATGGAACTAAAAACTATATCCACGTGGCAAACCAACACTCTTAAAAAAAATTTATTATGAATGGATTCTTTAATAAAACTACCATAATAAATTATTATATACAATTATGAGCTTTAGCTCATCTTAGCAGCTCTAACAAACAACTTGCAGTAACCCAAATCTATTCTCGATACCTGCCTTACTACTACACTATTCCATTCCCAATTCCAAGCAACGCTAGCCCACCACCCGGTTACAATTCCCAACTCCACCCATTCATTCACAATTTCAACGACGTTCAACTCCACAGCGCTACATATAAGCCTCAACATATACACCGGAGATTCGCTTTCAATCCGTGCGGATGGGTGAGAGTATACATTGAGTGTAGTGATGGGGCTCCCATTACTATACACATTTGTACCTGTGTGGTAGTCTCCATGTGTATATTCACGCACGGGTATAAATGCAGGGGGTACACGCGCACGGCATGTACGTGTACCCCCTCACATGTACATATGCATGCTAGTTGGGCTCGATATGTGCAACAATGTAATCGCGCCCGCATACATGCATATGGGCGAGTTGCACAATCAAAATACGCACACGTGTGTGTGTGCGTTCCCTGGTTGTGCAATTCACCCATCTGGGTGTGAATGGGTGTAAGCGTATTGCTGTGGATGTCGAGCTTGATACGTATGTATATGAGTGTGTATTGGGGGGTTGTACGTATTTATTGTGTGCATGTGCTTCACGCACGTGCGTCCATGTATGGATGAATATATTGGGATTGCTGTGGGTGTAAATTGGGTATAGAGGGGGGAGTTTTGTCATTGTATGGGTGTAGGTTTCATTTGTGATGGTGGTTTGTTGGTGATTTTTAATATGTTCTGTATATTTGGGTTAGTTATGTATTATTCTAGTGTGTATAATTGTATACATATGATTGGTGTGAGTGGGATTACGCCCATTTTTGGGGATGTATGTGTTTATTTGTCCGTATAAGGCGGGAGTGGCCGTTTGGTGTACATGTTGAGGCTCACATGCAATTCCAGGTACGCGCGAATGAAGTGGGCACTTATATTTGTTATGGGTGTGTATACTTTATTATAACAGACAATACCCAAATAAAATCTGTCAATTCAACATACCAAATAAAAAACAAAAAACAAAGGGATTGTAAACATTCACACATACATACAAAACTCAATAAAAACACCACTAATAACACCCATCAACATATAATATATCCTCCAAAATACATATAACAAATGCATAATAAAAATACATAATAAAATAAAATAAAAATAAAAAAATATATAAATAAAGAAAATAAAAAAATCTAATATAAATTATTAAAGTTTTAACATACCATAAACTGTTATATTAATATACATTAAAAATGA
Source organism: Octopus sinensis (assembly GCF_006345805.1). NCBI lineage: Eukaryota > Metazoa > Mollusca > Cephalopoda > Octopoda > Octopodidae > Octopus > Octopus sinensis. The sequence goes on along the minus strand of NC_043009.1, from coordinate 31,615,687 downwards.
ACTAATTAAAACAAAGAAATATCAATAAAGACTAACTATAATTAAAGCCTAGACTACATAACCAAAAAATATATTATCTAAACTAATTTAAACTAAACTAAAGTAACCTAATAGGGAACTATTATTGCTATTTATCATGAAACTTATTATATAGGTAAAGTAACTTATGTCTGCATTTTATTTTGCGCTCTTCACCAGTATTAAGTAAATTATCATACTTATAAAATAAAATTTCTTTAAACTCATTAGAGCATAAATAACAACAATTAGCTCCTATAGTATATGATTTAGTTTTACAAATTATTTCCCAAATTAAACTATAATCAATATTTTGTGATTTAAGACTCCAAATGTACTTACTAAGTCCGGTTGAGTTGATTAAGTTTTTATTTTTAAAAGAATTCATATGTTGTGCGATTCTTAGTTTTATTTTTGAGGAAGTAGAACCTATATAAACCGCTTTTGGGTAATTATTATTCTTAAAGTTATTATCATGTAATGTAACTATACATTTATACCCTACATCGTTAATATCACAATTATTATTTAATATACAAGTAGATTTATCTCTACATGTACAATTAATATAAGTCTTATCATTATTAATATTATTATCAAATAATTTCTTTTTATAAAAATTATTCAGTTTATATTTATTAAATGAAGAAATAATGTTACCAACATTATTAGTGGTAGAATAACCAACTCCAAAATTATTAAAAGAGAAAATGTTTCTATATTTACGATTATCTCTAATAAATAGTTCTATAACATCTAAAATCTCTTTAATAATATTCGTTTTTACTTGATCTCCATAAGGAACTATTAACCATATTTTATTCTTAATAACCTTATTATTATTATCATTATTATAAATATATTTATAATTCTTTATTTTATTAAAATTATTATCAAAATTATATCTATGTACAGCATTTAAGGAATTATTAATATTATTAATTTTATCAATATAATTATTATAATAATTATAAAATTTATTTTTATTTTTATTATTCTTATTTATATTATTATTATTATTATATTTATTATTATTATTATTATTCTTATTTATATTTTATCATTTTTATTATTTTTTTATAATATCTATTATTTTTACCACTAAACCTAACAAAATTATAATTATTATTAGAAGTATCTCGAAAATTATCAATTAAATCTTTATCACTAATATTATAAAATTTAATATTCCTATTATAACCTGCCCCTCTAAGGGCCTCATTATAATAATTAGCATGTTTATTAAAAATCTCTATATCATAAGAGAGTAATGAAATACGTTTACTTATATTATTAATCAACGATTTTTTATATGTATGTATATATATATATATATATATATATATGTGCATATATACATAGATGTATATATGGACATATATACACATATATGTGTGTATACACACACAAATATGCACACACACACATACGCACACACACGCATTTATATATTACTCTCTTTTACTTGTTTCAGTCATCCGACTGCGGCCATACTGGAGCACCACCTTTAGTCGAGCAAATCGACCCCGGGACTTATTCTTTGTAAGCCCAGTACTTATTCTATTGGTCTCTTTTTGTCGAACCGCTAAGTGACGGGGGCGTAAACACACCAGCATCGGTTGTCAAGCGATGGTGGGGGGGCAAACACAGACACACAAACATATACACACACACACACACACACATATATATATATATATATATATATATATATATATATACATATATACGACAGGCTTCTTTCAGTTTCCGTCTATCAAATCCACTCACAAGGCATTGGTCGGCCCGGGGCTATAGCAGAAGACACTTGCCCAAGATACCATGCAGTGGGACTGAACCCGAACCATGTGGTTGGTTAGCAAGCTACTTACCACACAGCCACTCCTGCACCTATATATATATGGTAGAAAAAGATGATAAAGATTGCAGAGAAAGACAATATTATCTGCAGTAAATAACCAACTAACCACAGAAATACAACTGAATATGAGCTATGAGCTGACAGATAATAATGTGTTTCGTTATGATTTGTTTTTGCTTTTTTACCATAAAAACTAAAACCAATGTCCAAAAGACGTATGGAAACACATCGTACATCTATTTTATGCATTGTATAATTTACCTTGCCTTTGTATTAACACTGTATTCAGACTTTATACTCTCTAAATTACATACATTTAAAGTACACTTTTAGTTAGTTTTAGCAAAAACTGAGAAATGCAATAGTCACAGTTTTAAGCCATGATTTTTGACCCTCCAATGTTTAACGTGTTTGATAGCAACACGTTTCAAATAATTAATCCCAACTGTTTAAGCAATTTCATATTAACCCTTCCCGAATTATCTAAATCTCAGTTATTTGTGAATTCTGTGTACCAACCCACCCAAAGTTTGTAATTAAAATCGCAAATGTAGAAATTGTTTGGTACTAGCTTCAGTGAAAAATCTGATGATCTTATTGTACCAGGTGCAACAAAATTGCTTTGATCAACATATTCATATTGCAGAAAAATAATGTGTGATTTGAGAATGATGATAACAATGATAATGATGATGATGATGATGATGAGGAGGAGGAGGAGGAAGAGGAGGGTGACGATGACGACGACGACGATAATAATGACAATGATCATGATGATGATGATGATGATGATGGTGATGAGGATGAGGATGGTGACAGCTATGAAGACGATTGCAATGATGTTGCTGCTGCTGTGGAATATTGCTTTCACAGCTGGGACAGTGCTGCTACTGTTTCGGACATCTTAGACTTCATCCAGAAGAGGGTCACTCAACTGAACAGCATTCACTCTCAGACATGCACCAGCTTCTGACCCATCGACGTCTTCTCTCTGACGTTTCTACAGCTACAATAATAGTCTTTATTCCTTAGAACTGGCTTAACTCATGCAACCCCACTCAAACAATCCTGGCCCACGCATCTCCCTTTCTACTATCATTGTCATTATGTAGAATGAGAGGCCCCTGACCCTCTACTATAAACACTACACACAGTCTGTCCCTTTTAAAACATCGTTCCTGTGGAATTATCTTCCTGTTCGCATTTTTCCCACAAGTTTTGATTTACAAATGTTCAGGTGGAACATTAATGCCATTGATTTCATCAGCCTAAGGAGACCTGCAAGGACCATAGTCACAAACCCTTATATATTATTAATATATATTATTTTATAATAATAATAATAATAATAATAATAATAATAATAATTATTATTATTATTATTATTATTATTATTATTATTATTATATGTTTGACTTTTGCTTTGTATTTGTACCAGTTGGTTCTAAGTTTCACCCAGAGACCTCAAGAGACAAGTTAGAAGTTCATGTTGGTGTTATGCCTAGGGTGTCATATATTTGGTTTTGCACAAAGTACTGTTCTAGAGAATGTTTAAGAAACCAGAAGAAAATTATGAGTTTGTTTTAAAATTTGAGATTACATAGTATTTTACATAGGATATGGGCAGTTCCCATGTGCACTATCGTTTGAATTTCTGCCATTTTGGGGTTTCTTGGTATCTGAGCCAGATAGCGATCAGCCCCTTTTGCTATCATTCCTTGGGCATCTATGACAACAGGTATTGTTTTAATCTTGAGGTTCCACATTTTGCTAATTTCTATTTCAAGATCTTTATATTTGCTCAGTTTTTGGTAGGTCTTGACAGATACATTTATGTTGATTGGGACAGCCATATCAATGAGGAGGCATGATTTTTGTCTGAAATCTTTCAATATAATGTCTGGCCTATTTGCATCTATCTTTCTGTCAGTTTGAATGGTAAAGCTCTAGAGGAATGAGATGTGATCATTTTTAAGCACTGGAGGTGGTTTGTGTTCCCACTCGTTTTTATCATGGGGCAAGTCCAGGTTTTTGCAAATTACCCAGTGAATATGTTGTGCTGTTCTATTATGCTTGTTGAGATACTCTGTAGGTGCAAGAAGACTGCGTTTTATGCTTTGACCTGAGTATAGGACGGGGCTCACCTCTTTGAGCTGGGAAATAAATGGAATGCCTGGTGAGTGTCTTGTTGTGGCTACCCCCTCCTAAAAGAATGGAGAATAGGCCTGGGGATGTAAAAAAAAAATAGACATGTTCTAATATAATCTGTTCTGTATAACAAACCTTAAATAGGTCATTTGGAACAATAAAGTTCTCAAATTCATCTTTATCAACATTCCACACAAGTAGATTATTTACTGACAGACGAGGAATAAAAATGTGACATCAGTAGGATTCAAACACAGAACACAAAACCATGATAATTACCACAAGACATGTACCAACTCCTCTAATAAGCGTCCATCAATTGACCATCATGTACAATTTTAGAATGAATGTTTAAAACATTAGGATGCTTTGCTGGAATTATTCTTTAGATTCTTCCTATGATTCTTAGTTTGATATTTGGAAGAACTATCATCCTTTCCATTTTTGTATTATTCCTTCTTTTATTCATTCTAGTGTCAACTCCTCTTCTTCTTCTTTTACCCACTCCTCCTCCTCCTCCTCATTCACCACTTTCTTCTTCTCTTCTTCCTTCTCCCTGATACCTTTTTGTTCTTCAGTATTTCTCTGCATGATTTCTTCTCTCTCCTCTAAAATATATAATTCTCATTTCTTGCAATTTTTTTACATTTTACTTCTCTTACATTTCCTCCTCTTTGCAATATCTTCCCCCTATCACCTTCACTCCTTCATGGCCTCTGTCTGTCTATCTATCTATCTATCTATCTATCTATCTATCTATCTACCTACCTATCTATCTATATATCTACCTACCTATCTATCTATCTATCTACCTATTTATCTATCTATCTATCTCTCTACCTACCTACCTATCTACCTATCTATCTATCTATCTATCTATCTATCTATCTATCTATCTATCTATCTATCTATCTATCTATCTATCTATCTACCTACCTATCTATCTATATATCTACCTATCTATCTATCTATCTATCTATCTATCTATTTATCTATCTATCTCTCTACCTACCTACCTATCTACCTATCTATCTATCTATCTATCTATCTATCTATCTATCTATCTGTCTATCTACCTACCTACCTATCTATCTATATATATCTACCTATCTATCTATCTATCTATCTATCTATCTATCTATCTATCTATCTATCTATCTATCTATCTATATATCTATCTATCTATCTATCTATCTATCTATCTATCAATCTATCGATCGATCAATCTATCAATCTGCCTGCCTATCTACATATCTATCTATCTATCTCTATCAATCCATCTATCTGTCTATATATCTACCTATCTACCAGCCTATCTGTCTGTCTGTCTGTCTGTCCACTCACCCACCTGTCTGTTCAGCTGTCTGTCCATCTGTCAGTCCGTCTGTCTATGCATCTGCCTGCCTGTCTGTTTGTTTATTACTCTCACTTTCTTTATCTCTTCATGTATCTGTGTGTGCGTGTGTGTGTGTGTGTGTGTGCATGCATGTGTGTGTACATATACATATATGTACACAAACACACAAACAAATATAGATGTAAATATGTATATTCTTTCTGTTATTTCCTCTATCAAATATCTTCCATATTTACTCTCCTTCTCCTTCACTTCTCTCTCTCTCTCTCTCTCTCTCTCTCTCTTTACTTTCCTTCATCTCCATCCTTCTTTATCTTACTATATTACTAATCTTTTCTCCTCCTCTTCCCTTCTCTCTCGCCCCCACCTTTCCAAAGTCGAATCATGAGTCTGCATAAATGCAACATCCATTGATAACAACCAAATAAATAAATAAATAAATAAATTCAACAGAAACAAAAATAAAAAAAACAAAAGCAAAAATTCTTCCACAGTTTTGTTGCCTGTTTTTCTTTTCTTTTTTTTTTCATTTTTCTAGAAATATCGATGTTCAATGATATCACATGACTTAAAATTCAAAATCTAGAAAGTTGAACTCAAGTTAAAGATCGGTAACGAGAGGTGGCGTTTCAGAAAGATTAAAAATACAACATTATTTCCAAGTTGTGCAGAAAAGAAGAAATGGATAAATTTGGAACTCATTACCATCTATTATGTTCAGTGTCAGCTATTTGTTTATGGTGCTATTTCTTCTGTATTCACGGATTTGCTCAAATATTTAGGATGGAGATACAACTGTCCAAATAACGCTGCATAATTAAACAGAATATTTGAATAACTCATAAATCAAAAAGAATTCAGAGAAGATGAAAACGAAGAAGTTAGAAGTGAAAAGGAAAATATTTTTCAGGGATAAAAGAGTGTGAAATACGTTTTCAATAGATGGAAAGTCAAGTAATGTTTGTGAAGTCAGAGGAAATTTCCAATTTTCTGTATTGAGAAAGAAGAAAAGAAAGAAGGAAAAAGAAAGAAAAAGATATCACCTAGCAAAACGCTTTAGTTTTTGAATTAAAGACAGAAGATAACACTTTAAAATGACCTCTGGTGAAACACAAACAAAAACAGAAACACAACAGTGTGTGCATATGTGCACATGCATGTGTGTGTGTGTGTGTATACATACATGCGTATAAGTTTCTGATAACAGAGATCAGCAATTTTTGGAGCAAAGTACAAAATACCTTATGTATCTTATGTATTTTGAATCCTTGTTGCAAAAACAAAAATGATTTCTGTCAACAGGAAACCTTTGGTACCAGAGGAGTAACAAAACTTCTATAAAATATATGTAGGTGCAATTCTGATTCTTTGCACTTCTCTAATTAACCTGTTCTTTTTTATTATTTTCCTTGAGTTCATCTTACTTTATGCAGGAGACACATCTCTGTTTAATTGATTACTTATGAATGACAAAACAACAGGTAATATATATATATATATACATAGTTGAAATTTACAGAAAACAAAAAAACGAAGACAGGGACATAAACAATAAGCAGGTGTATTAGTTTGACAGTCAGGAAGGCAAGAAAATAAATAGAGATTTCATATATATGCATATATATATATATATATATATATATATGCATATATATATATATATATATATATATATATATATATATATTTATATACATACATACATACATACATATATATACATATATATAAGAATAATGTATGTATTTGTACATATATATATATACTCTTGTTTTGAGTTCTGCCTAACCTGTATGCGCGTGTGTGCATGTGTGTGTGTATTTATCAGTGTGTATTTATTTTCTCCATCTCGGATGTTTCAAGCTTCAAATATGATTCAATTACACATTTGCAACAAAAACCATCATCCACTTTACACGTTGAATTAATTTTCGCTATCAAGAAACCGATAACAAATGTTTCAACAGTCTAACAATATTCTAAACAATTCGATTAACTAGACGGGACTATCTTTATATAACGACTCCATTATCTGCTCAGCTTATGAGACTAAATTCAGTAAAATGCAGACATACATATGCACAGATTTACACAGACTGTCTTTAATCAGAATTAACACTCAAACACTAAAGCTTGGCTCCAAACCAATTACCTATGACAATCCAGATGTGTACATGGTCAATTGCATTTGACTATCGATAGTTGATTCTATATTAGCTTGGAATTCATGGATTGTGGAACCTAATGTTGCATGATACCTGATAATTACTAAATTAATTTCCATCTATAAACAGTTCAGGCTTTATAAGATTACCTCAACGTGTGTGCTTGCTGAATCAGTAAACTTCTAACTTGACAGAGAATGAAAATGTGAGAGAAGTGTCTTTACATGGTTGTTTTTACCTGCTAGAAATAGCAGCTAATTGTCCACTACATTTAAGCCCCTGTTGGCTTGAAAATGAGAACGCAATGTAATGTAGCACTAGAGAACCTTAAACAGACTGGATGGCCTCTACTGGACTGTCTTTTCTTTATAAGTCTGTTTGATATGGGACTAAATAAAAATAACAGCAGCAGCAGCAATAGCAAGAACAACAGCAGCAACAACAATAGCATGGAGTTATATCATCATCATCAGCAGCAGCAGCAGCAATTACAGGAAGAATTGCAGCAGCAGCAGTTTTTATCTTCTTTTTGTCACATGAGGGCCGAAAAGTTTTGTGAGGGCCGCATTCTAAGTTTGGATGTTCTTCCTGTTGTCGACTGATTTAGTTCTTTCATCCGACAGACAGGTGTAACTCTTCTAAAACACACATGACATACACACCATGAATTTACAACAACAATAACAATCTGAATATTGATTAACGAGATTATTAATCAACAGCAATAAACTAAGACCTAATTACAAACACCAACCTCAACACAAACACCTCAACTGACTTTTATTACCCTCATCCCACTCTGCCAACTTTCTGGTGAGTGATGAGGAGAAGGAAGAGGAGAGCAGAACATGACAAACCATTGTTGTGATTTAGGAATATCATAGGGGTGGGCATCTCTGTATGATCAAGTGCTTCGCATGTTCTAAGGCTTGGTTCTATAGTATGGCATTTTCAGCAAGTATGTTCTACTTTTAATAGATGGGAACTGTATGTAAGACCCTATAAAATATATATATTTCTCTAGAGACTGTCAGAATGATGTGGACGCCTCTGATGAGAACCCAATAAGGATTGAAAATCGATCAAGGTTGTTCATCATTTTTTTTCAGTCTGCAGGGAAATGGCTAAAATTTGCCCAGTTTAAGATTAAACCATAGATCACTTATTACATCATACCTTGATACTGTGTGAACTAAGATCCCAATTGACAGGCCACTGGTCATTTATAGAGTGTTTAACACTTTTGGTATGCAAATTAGGGATTCCTTCATAGAGTAACTGCTGCATTTCTTGAGTATATAAACAGTTTGGCTGCTTGTTTCATTGGAAACTTTATTCAACAAATTTACTCTTTAGTATTTGAAGATATTTTTATGTAATTTTGGTAAATACATCTGTTAAGATGAGGCATCAGCGTTATTTTCATTTTTGCCTACTTGTTTCTCTGGAGACTGTCAGAAAGATGTGGATGCCTCTGATGAGACCCCAATAAGGCTTGAAAATCAATTAAGGTTATCATCTTTTTCAGTCTGCAGAGAAATGGCTAAAATTTGACCTGTTTATAATTATACCATATGTTATATAATATAGTAATTTTTGCTTTTAAGTTCAATCATAATAAAAACAATTTTATATTAATCTGATGACTTACTCTATATTTTTCTAAAGTACAAATTTAGTGTTCTTATAAAAGAATGTTGTTGACAGTGACTTTGAAGTGTGCTGTCCAATTGTGCTGTCCAAAGTGCTGTCCAATTGTGCTTTCCAATGATGGCTTAACTGGCCAAAATGTCACTATTAATGACATTATTGTATAAGAATAATAATAAGTATATAAGAAGCTTACTTTCCAACCACACAGTTCAAGGTTCAGTCCTATTGCATGGCATCTTGGGGAGGTGTTTCTGCTATGGCCTTGAGCCAACCAATGACTTGCGAGTGGATTTGGTAGACAGAAACTTAAAGAAGCCTATCGTATGTATACAGGGCGTGATGGGTGAATTGTCGCATGTTCTTAATTTCGCACATGCACATTCTTTACTTTTAATTTTGGCAGCTACACAGTAAAGTAGGGTCAGTTGGGCACTGTCTGTGAGAAACACAGCACCATGACACAATTCACTCTGCCAGAAATTTGGAAATGGCATGCTGTACTACTTGGCATTCATGCTGGAAGCTCTAATATGAACATTCCAGAGTGTTTGGGTGTCAATCTGAGGACATCTACCGAGTGATAAAAATCAAGCATCCAGTCAATATCATAGTGTTTCAAGTGATCACCAGTGATGGCAACGTTATGCCTCCATTCATCTTCCCACACAGCCTCACAATCAACATGCAAGCCTACATCAAGTGCCTGGATGGGGTAGTGTTGTCCTGGGTCAAGAGGGTGGCTGCTGGAAGAGCCTCTGTCTGGCAACAGGGCTCTGTACCATGTCACACAAGCAGGGGAACCCAGTCATGGCTGTCAGACAATTTCTGTGACCACATCACCCCTAACATCTAGCCACTTAATTTACCCAGACTGCAACCCCTTTGATTATTTTGTATGGGGCGCAGCTGAGCAAGAGATCAACAAAACTCCTTTTAACACCAAAGATGGAAGGCAAGGATTATGGCAGCAATCACCAACTTAAACAAGGAGATCATCCAGAAGAGTTGCAGGAGATTGCAAAGTTGTCTGGAGGCCATGATTGAAGCCAATGGTGAGTTTATTGAATAAATTTCCTCTTTAGTATTTGAAGATATTTTTATGTAATTTTGGTGTGCCGGTGGCACATAAAAAGCACCATCCGAACGTGGCCGTTGCCAGTGCCGCCTTGGCTGGCTCCCATGCTGGTGGCATGTTAAAAGCTCCAACCGATCGTGGCCGATGCCGGACCCCCCTGGCACCTGTGCAGGTGGCACGTAAAAAGCACCCACTACACTCGCGGAGTGGTTGGCATTAGGATGGGCATCCAGCTGTAGAAACTCTGCCGGATCAGACTAGAGCCTGGTGCAGCCCCTGGCTTCCCAGACCCCGGTCGAACCGTCCAACCCGTGCTAGCACGGAAAACGAACGTTAGACGATGATGATGATGATGATGATGATGATGATGAATGAGACGTCAGAGTTATTTTCACTTTTGCATAATTGAGACGACAGTATATTCACGGCACCCTGTTTGAAAATATGTATATGTCAATGTGTGTGTGTCTTTGTGTCTGTGTTTGTTCCCCCATCACCACTTGACAACCGGTGTTGGTGTGTTTATATCCCATAATTTAATAGTTCAGCAAAAGAGATCGATAGAATTAGTACTAGGCTTAAGAAATAAATCCTGTGGTTGATTTTTGTTCACCTAAAACCCTTCAAGGCAATGCTCCAGCCTGGCCACAGTCACATGACTGAAACAAATAAAAGAATAAAAGAATATATATTTATGTGTTTGTTTTGGAAGGTTCTTGATGTGAAATTGTGTGTTTGACAATCCCCAAATATTATTATATACATTACTATATACACACACATACACCCAAGCACCCACACACACACACACATACGGGGATATAAATACATGTGTGTGTGTGTGTGTGGTGTGTGTGTGTGTGTGTGTGTGTATGATACAGTTCTATATTTAAGAGATGAGGTACATTATTTACATTATTTACATTTGACAGATATTTGTCGTCATCTTGTTTCAGCTGATATACCCTCCAGCCTTCATCAGGTGTATTGAAGAAATTTCAAACCTGGGTTCTCCTTCCTAAGGTTTTTTTCTTTTCTTGATATTATTATTATTATTATTATTATTATTATTATTATTATTATTATATTATTATTATTATCATTATTATTCAAGTCACTGCCTAGAATCGAACTCAGAATCATGGGGTTAGTAACATGCGCTCTTAACCACAGGCATATGGCGTAGTGGTTAAGAGCACGGGCTACTAACCCCAAGATCCCGAGTTCAATTCCAATAATAATAATAATAATAATAACAATGATAATAATAATAACTAATAATAATAATAATAATAATAATAATAATAGTAATAATAATAATGATAATTAGTGGCTGATGATATGTTCATCTCTGATTACGAGCAGAAGTAGTGGGGGAGCATCATAGCCATGTGTTGAGAGGGATTCTTTGGGGTTTGAATAATTCACCTCTGGAAACATGGGTGGTTCTTTCAACATCCTTAAACAACCCTTATTCAGGGACCTTTTGAGCGGGATGGGCTACTCAACCTGAAGAAATTTCTAACTGGGACCCACCTGCAAGGTCATGTGCTGTTTATCTTGATATGAGATCACCATGTCGCGCACATATGGTTGTGATGCATGTGCCTGGTGTACCTTTATCAGACGGGTAGTCATGATGGGTATATTGAGCTTCGTATATTTTACCCCAGTGTCACTTTGATGGCATGATCTGCTCTCTCACTCAATAATAATAATAATAATAATAATAATAATAATAATAATTACATTGGGAAAAAAGAAAACCTTAGGAATGAGAACCCAGGTTCAAAATTTCCCCAAGACACCTGAGGGTATATCAGCTGAAACAAGATGAAGACAAATATCCATCAAATGTGAATAGTATAAATAATGTATACTTGCATACGTTTTAAGGATAGATTATTGTTAAATCCAGTGTATGGATTTATGGTATATCATTATAAGTAAAAGGATAAAGGGATTTATGGTATTATAACATCAGGTGATAGGTTTATTCTTCAGGCCATCCTACTGGCTTTTTGCAACATCAGTGACAGAACTGTCACTGATTTTCTTTATATCAGTGACAGCAAGATTTGACTTACATGCGGTGAGCAGATGCTGCTGCTGTTGCTACTGCTGCTGCTGAAGCAAAATGATGCTGAAATCATGTGATCTAAGAATACCACCACTGGTGCTGGATGATTCCTGTCTGCTACCAATATTTCTTCAAGCAGAATATGAAGACTCTCATTTGGAATCAGTACTACTTCCATTGTTAATAGTTTATTTAATGGTGTGTTCTGTAAAAGTTGAACTGTCATAATTTTGTAGTAATTCAAATTTATTTTTCCCTAAATTAATTGCTTTAATTGAATAAGGCTAAAAACGCTGATACCATTCTTTGTTTTATATGGAGTAAATCTGATGTCAAATGAAATATTATCAGCATGTTCACAGTCTAATGACTGAAAAAAGGAAAAGATAAACAGTAAAAGAATGAAATGGTTGTGCCAGGAGGGGAGTTGGAAGAATTGTTACTGCGATGGGCAAAATGTTTAGTGGCATTCAGTGTATCTTTAAATTTGAGTTTGAATTCTATTGAGGTTCACTTTGCTTTCGTCCTTTCGGGGTCGGTGAGATAAGAACTCATTGAGTATTAGTGTTGATGTAATCGACTTATCCCCCCACCTACACACCTGAAATTGATGGCATTGTGTCAAAATTTTAAATCAATATAACCATTGTGATACTGACATCATCATCATCATCATCATTATTACCATCATTGTTGTTGTTATAATCGTCATTGCCATTGTTGTTGTCATCATTGTTCACATCAACCTCATTGTCATTATCATTATCATCTTCGTCTTCAGTGTCATCATTGTTGGCACTGGTGTCATCACCATCATCATCAATGTCATCATCACCACCTTCGTAGTAGTAAGAGTAGTGGTTTAGCGATGGTAGTGGTGGTGGTGGTGAAAAATTGCCTGACAAACTCTAATTAAAGTATCATTAAAAGAAATAATAACAATTCAAAAATATAAACCTCATTTCAGGTAAGAAAAATTTAAATGAGAAACAAACAAAACAAAATAAAATGAATAAAACTAAAACAAAACAATTCTCAGATTTCAGTTTGAATAAAGAAGGATTTAGTAATTAGAGGAAAAACATTCTGTTGGACAAGTGGATTTAAGTGTGTTTGTAAAAGACAGAACACAATGATGGCATCAGAATAGAAACTAATGAACTAAGGATTCTGCTACTTAACTATTGTGCCTAATTATTGAAAGATACCAAAGATTTGTTCTGGCAGAAAACAATTTAATCTCAACATTGTGAATGGTAAAAATATTTAGTACATATCATTTTACAGATTATTTAGTTTTTTTCTCATTAATTCCTCACATTTTCTCTCAGATCTTTTCAGTTTTCTGCTGAAAATAAACAGAAAAATGGGAATCACAAGAATTCAATATTTTAATCAAAATGTGGAGATAATGGATTCTCTGTTGGTTTCAGCAAAGGGTTTCCAGTCATTTGATCCATTGAATTATTTGAATAAACCAATGAATATCCCCATTGTCTAGGCTGAGGTTCAGTGAGGTCTTAGATACGACCACCAATCCTCACCACACTAAGTACTTCTTCAACGTTCTTCCGACACACAGTCCTTTTCGTTATTAACTCTTTGGCATGCAGATTACACTGCCTAATGTGATGCTTATTTATTCCCATCATTTTTAATTAAATTAATCATCATATTAATTTGCAGCTTCAAGACATTGATGCTGTGATTGTTCATTTTTAGAATGACATTTTAGAAAGTAGGTGTGAAAGGCTGGATCTATCCAGTTTTGATATAAAACAGGTAGAATATTTGGACTGGATATGGCTGGTTAATCCATCTTTGTCTTCGTTGCCTGAAAACCCCTTTTATGATCCAGCCAGCTGATAAAGATGCAGTGAAGGATATAGTGATGGACTGTCTTCTTAGCTGATGGGACCAGATTCATATCAATGACTAATGACCAACCGGACTACTCTCCGGGTAATATCATCCATGGAAGAAAAGATATCACAGGGAATATCAATGTCTGAGTTCTGTGGTAACACGAGAAAACTCATGGCAGAGATTCCAGGAGACCACCACTCATATCATTACCAGTTCCTTTTTGTCCTCTAATACTCTTTTTGTCTTCTAATACTTGGTACTTGGTGACCTTGCTAGTGATGGTACTATATAAAAATGTACCCAGTACACTCTGTAAAATGGTTGGTGCCAGGAAGGCCATTTTACTATAGAAATCCTGTAGAAGCAGATATTGAAGTTCAAGGCAGTCTGCCACCTTTGTTGGATCATTTTGAACCATCCAATCCATGCCAGCATGGAAAACAGACACTAAATGATGATGATGATGATGATGATGATGATGATGATGATGACGATGATGACGATGATGACGATGATGATGATGATGACGATGATGTCGATGATGATGAGGACGATGATGACGATGGTGACGTTGATGATGATAATGATGATGATGATGATGATGATGATGAGGAGGAGGAGGAGGAGGATGATGAGGAGGGATTGAGTTGACAAAATGTCTTTTGGTGTTTAGCTTCAGCCCTTTACACTTGCAATTCAAATCACAACCATGTCAACTCTCTTTCATCATTCTGGGGTGAATTTCATTGAAACAATTAACTCTCACGATGAAGGTACATGGCTGAGTGGTTAGGGTGTTGGGCTCATGATTGTAACATTATGATTTCAATTCCTGGACTGGAAAATGAACTGTGTTCTTGAACTAAACACTTCATTTCACGGTGCTTCAGTCCACCCACCTGGTAAAAAGGAGTTAATCCTGCGATGGACTGATGTCCCATCCTGGGGGTAAGTATTTATAGACCATAGAAACTGTGAAACTAGGCCTTAGGAGTCCATAGGGCTTGAGAAGGACACTTTAGCCTTTATCCTTTTTAGTATCTCCCATCACCACCACCACCACCATCACCATCTCCACTTCATTGCTATACCTTTTTCTTTTGTGCAAGAAACCCAGAACTAAGCTATGAAAGAGATTTAGCTGCTCCTTCCAGCAGATCAAACGACTATGTAGAGATTCTTTTGCTGATTCATTATTGCTGAGAATTTCTGATCAACTTCCACTCTGCAGACTTGTGTCAAAGACACAGTTATTTGAAGAATTATTTTGAAGCACACAAACTGTGGAGATTGTGCCTCCATAAAGAAACTGAAAGTTGTTTGCTAATAATGAGGGTTTATGCTTCTCATCCACACTTTAAAAGGCCGCATTGAGCTTATAGAGGCCAGATTTCGGTGCTGCATTGATGAGTTGAATGGTTTTGTGAAAGTATTCTCATTTATATGTATTCACTTCGGAATTTCTCTTGAAATAATCTAATTTGTACTTGGTTGGAGATTTCCCCCTTGTCTCCTTCCCCTCCTCCACCACCACCACCACCACCACCACCGCCACTACCGCCGCCACCACCGCCATCTCCACCTCCTTCTCCTCCTCTTCTATTGCTTCATTTCTGCAGATATTCAGTGCTGCCTGTGAGACTTCTTACCATGATGAATGTTAGGATTAAAGTTACGGATAAGAAGACATACAGTGGCTGCTTGCGATAAGTTTATTGTATATAGAAAGACCTTCGTTCAGTAACTGAAGTGTCTAGTTCAAAAATATGATATTTTTCCTTCTCCCAATGAAGCTGTGTTTTTTTTTTGTTGATGTGAGGAGGGATTCCTTAACCAAACTTCTTAAGAAGAAAGGAAAAAAACCTGATTTCAAATTAAGGAATGTTACATTTAAGAGTGGGATATTTTGAATAGACTACAGACAACCTGCATCTTAGCACTGGCATTGTCCCTGCTGATATCAAGCAGAAATTGGCCACTTGAATCTAGATGACAAAGGCTAATAGTAATGAATGCCACCTCTTCCACAGACCTCAGCTGCCAATCCAGTAACTGAAGTGAGGGAAAAGTTTTGTCATACATGTCAAGTCCTTAACAGTATCTTGGTAAGAAACCAAACTGCAATTCCAAGTAGAAAACTTTGAGACTGATCTTGACAAGAGAATTCCCTCTGCTGAAGGCCTTTAAGCTTGGTTCAGAAGCACCATGGATTCAATGGATGACACCCGATCACATGAGGTTGAGAATGGCACAATCAAAAGTTCATTTGATCAGACAGGGCTATAAGATTGATCCAACTATTTGTGAACGTGGAAAAGCAGATCTTTCAGTAGAGCAATGACTTGTCTCTCTTCTACAACCCAACCCACTTCAGTTCAACAAACTTTGCAGAGTTCAATAAAAATACAAAAGCTGTGTAAAGAAATGGAAGACTGTCATATGACCATTATGCTTTAAAGAATCAAAAAATCATTTGAACAGAATAATTTTACCACAAAGAAATTACAGTTTTTGATGGTAATTTTAATTTTCCTTGATAAAATTATAAACAATTGAATGCAATTATGGTAAAAAATATCAAATAAATCCTATATTTCTAATTTTCATAATTCACTTTTATCTCATGATTAATTTAAACCTGACTGGTATTGTTTTAAACTGTGATAATAGTTACTTGTGTGTATACAGTGCAGCAGAGAGTAGAGTATATTTTGCACTGAAAGTGACAAAATTTTGGTTGATAGCTTTCAGCAAGGGGGGGGGTGAACAAAAAAACAAAAACACAGATATGACAAACACCAATTCTAACTCCAATAAATAAATATTTCAATATGTGAATAAATAAAAACAAAATGAAGGTAAAACAAACAAAAAAGAAAAAAAAATTTGAAGATGCTTAGCAGCTAAAGAAGAGAAGAGATAACAAATGGGGTGACATACCTATAAATGAAACAAGAATCAACAAACCTTATCAAGAAGATAAACTACTTGGTCTGGTGTTCCTGAAGGAAATAGCAAAATGAAGTAAAACAGAGAACCTGGGAGAGTTACAAAAATAAAATAAAATAAAATGGAAGAGATAAAAGACTTCCATTACCAATGACAAGGAATTACACAAAAAAATACACCTTCAGTCAAAATTCTATTTCTGTTGGTATTTTCTTACATTTTAGAGATTTTTTTTATTGTTTTTGACAGGGAAGAATTTTTGCAACGTACCATGTTAGTCTTTGAATAATTCCTGACAAGTGATTTCTCAGTGAGTCAAAATTTGATTCTATATTATTTTGCTGCAACAAGTGGAATCTTGCAGAAACCAAAAAAGAATTGAAAGCCCAACTGAAAAATAAATTATTAAAGAATGTTTTTTTTAAACATTGATGAAATATTAGTTTTAAAGTGTGTGTGTGTGTGGTGAGAGGGTGAAGTGTATGTGCGGGGGTGAGGTGTATGTGGGTGTGTGAGGGGAGTGTTTGTATATTGTTTCTTTCATTTTAATTTTTTTATTTTACTTATTTCTGTCATTAGACTGTGGCCATGATGGGGCACTGCCTCTTGGAATTTTTAAGTGAATGCATCAACTCCAGTACTTGTTTTTTTAAAGCCTGGTACTTATTCTATTGATCTCATTTGCTGAACCACTGAGTTTAGAGGATGTAAACTCACCAGCACAGTACATTATTTGCATTTGACAGATATTTGTCCTCATCTTGGGCATATGGCATAGTGGTTAAGAGTGCGGGCTACTAACACCAAGATTCTGAGTTCAATTCCAATCAGTGATCTGAATAATAATATAATGATAATAATAATAAGATCGAAAAATACCTTAGGAATGATAACCCAGGTTCGAAATTTCCCCAAGACACCTGATGAAACCTGGAGGGTATATCAGCCGAAACGTATTAACAACAAACAAGATGAGGACAAATATCTGCCAAATGTAAATAATGTAAATAATGTACATAATTCCTCATCTCTTAAATACAAAACTGTATCATTAGCACTGGTTGTCAAGTGCTGGTGGAGGGACAACACAAACACACACACACACACACACATATATATTGGCATGTAAAAAGCACCATCCAAATGTGGCTAATGTTAGTACCCCCTGAACTGGCTCCTGTGCCAGTGGCACGAAAAAGCACCCACTACACTCTTGGAGTGGTTGGCACTAGGAAGGACATCCAGCTGTAGAAACTCTGCCAGATCAGATTGGAGTCTGGTGCAGCCACTGGCTCTCCAGACCTCAGTCAAACCACCCAACCCATACCAGCATGGAAAACGGACGTTAAAAAATGATGATGGTAGTGATGATGGTGATGGTGATGATCATGATGATGATGATGATGATGATATATATACAACGGACTTCTTTCAATTTCTGTCTACCAAATCCACTCACAAGGCTTTGGTCAACCTGAGCTTATAGCAGAAGACACTTGCCCAAGGTGCCATGCAGTGGGACTGAACCCAGAACCATGTGGTGGGGAAAAAAGCTTCTTACCACACAGCCATGTCTGTGACTGTCTTGTGAAGAACTTATGAGTTACCATTTTATATAAATGTAAATTCTGTTGTCACTGCTCTCATGAAAATTAAGTGGACTAGCAAGATGTGCCAGGTATGAAAGTTTGCAGAGCATTACAGGAAGAGATTAAGGATTAATAACCAGCATGGTGTCCAGAGAAATGGAACTTTGTGTGCTTTTATTTGGATTATATACATCGGAGGATCCATGTGGAGAGAAACAAGAAGAAGAGTAAGACGTAATGAAGACATGGATGGAAGCGGGTTAAGGTTGACCTTTCCAAAGGAAATGATTGTGACAGGGAAATGAAATCAGTGGTGAGAGGCCATGCTGGAAAGGAGAAAGCAATCAAGGCAAGCACAGAAAACGAGTTGTGAAATGAGGACTATGATGATGACGGTGATGATGATAATGTTGATAGTAGCAGTGGTGGTGGTGGTGGTGGTTGTGGTGAGGATGACAAAGACTATGATAAAAATACCATTGATGATGATGATGATGATGATGATATGATGATGATGATGATGAGATGATGATGATGATTATGATGATAATGAAGCTTATGATGATGATAATGATAATGATGATGATGACAATAATTATGACGATGATGACAATGATGATGATGACGATCACGATAACGATGCTACTACTGCTACTGCTGCTGCTGATGATGATGATGACAATGATGACAACAATGATGATGATGATAAGAACGATGCTGCTGCTGCTGATGATGATGATGAGAATGATGACAATAATGACAATGATGATGATGATGACGATGATAAGAACGATGCTGCTGCTGCTGATGATGATGATGACGATGACACCAATGATAGTGATGTTGTCCAAGAAAAGTACGAACATAAGCTTTGCAATCTTTCTCTCTCGAATTGGTGATATTAATCTGGCAGATGTTTGGCATGGAGCGTCGGATCACTTGTCAGGATTCGGATCAGGAACTTCAGCCAAAGTTAGAATAACTTGTTGAAATGTAAATAAATTATTTCATAATTGTTTATCAAGTGTAAGTGTTTATCTAACTGCTTGTTAAATTATTTTCGCAATCATCAGATAATATACGGCAGTCGTTTGCGTAAGTAATTTACAAGATAAAAATAAACTGAAATATTAGAATGTGAAAAGTCTGGAGAATAAGTTAAGATATCAAGGAACTAGCAATATTTACAAATGTGATCTTCTGACTGAACAAGATATTACAAAAGAATTATTTCTTGGAGATGTAAAACTGCCAATAGAATCTGCTAGATTCATCATTGGTAATAGGTTACTGGATGTCATGCCAAATCTGTGGGTTGCATTAAGAATGATGTTTATGATATGTTATTACAGCGGCCACAGGAGAAAGAAGCTTTAATTTCTTAAAGCTTACAACGATATATTTATGGTAACCTATTACATAAGACAGATTAAATTCTTTGGCAGTTTTGCCAAGAGATAACGATATTGGAGGAAAAAATAGATGCAGAAAATGTTATGAAATCATTTGCTAATTTAAGTAAAAAGTTTCAGTTTGTAGAATGCCTGATTTTTAGCATCTGTTAATTTAGACATATTAAGTAATTTATTAGCAGAAAGTATGAAATGTGCTAATGATCTACAGGAGGGGAATGCCAACCTCTGAACTTTCTCTTACTCATCCAGACTCAGAAATGTAACAAAAATATGTCAGAACCATTGCCAGTAATGAGAATATTGTGATTTCTGTCTGTCTGTTGCTCTCTCTCTCTCTCTCTCTCCTCTCTCTCTCTCTCTCTCTCGTATATTTATCCATGAAGTGATTTGAAAACCTGATGTTAAGTTTGAAATGCTGAGCTGTCCCCTTGGTTTTCTTTCTTAGTTAATTATTAAAATTTTATTTCATATTTATATTTTTTTATTCAGTAACTTTTATTAACCAAATATATTTTTGCACAAAAATACAAAGAAAAATACATTAAAAGTATAAAAATATTTAATTATTGAGTGAAAAAACCCATAACTACTTCACCAAGAAAACAAAGGAAAAAAAAGGAAAGAGGGGGGATTAAACGGCAGGAGAGATGGTGGGAGGCCGTCACAGGTTGTACAACCCAGAACAGATGGCATTTTCAGATTTTCAGCCATGCCTTGCAGACATGATTGCAAAAATGGGGAATGTATATTGTAATAAACACTATGTCCTTTCATTTGCAGGTTTCCTTCTGGAGAAAGTGTTTAGTTTCTAAGGGCATTAAAAGCCAGGTTAACATCCACCCTACTACATCTGTGAAAGGAGATGTGTAAGTCAGCCATGGAGTATTTTACATAATATATGTGTAGTGGTGAGCTGGCAGAAACGTTAGCATGCCGGGCAAAATGCGTAGCCGTAATTTGTCTGCTGTTACGTTCTGGGTTCAAATTCTGCCGAGGTCGACTTTGCCTTTCATCCTTTCGGGGTCGATAAATTAAGTACCAGTTACGCACTGGGGTTGATATAATCGACTTAATCCATTTGTCTGTCCTTGTTTGTCCCCTCTGTGTTTAGCCCCTTGTGGGTAGTAAAGAAATATATATGTGTAGTGTCTCTTATTCTTCTTGTCCAATACCCATGGAGCACTGGACAAACAAATAACCCCCCCCCACCCAGCATGATGACAAACCTTTAATGGGCCTGCTCTCAGACAAGGCTGATATCAGCAAAGTTTGGCTCTGCTGTCCTTCACCATTTCTTGATAGAACAAAGCTCTTGAGAAAGATCTCCTCATCTTTTGTTTCCACTCAAGAGGACCTCTCACTTGTATCTTCATGACACATACAGCTCATAGTTAAATAGCTTCCACCATCTGCCAGTGAGATTATCTCACTGGCTACTCAGCCTGGCTTGGTCCATGTTTTCTTTATTGAAAGTGAAATCAGTCTAAGAATCAAGAGGCTTGTGAAACAAAACAAAAATAAAAAGAAATATAAAGGGAATACACTATATATAGCAGTAACTTAATACTATTAGAGAGACAGAGGGGAAAATGTTTGACATTTTGGGCAGAAATCCTTCATCAACTGCAAAAAAGGAAAACAGAAAAGAACAAAGTGGACGGAAACCAAGTTGTGATGAATCAACAAAACAGTTTTATAGTAAGGACCCTCAGAACTTCTTTTGCATTTCTTTTTACCTTAATTTACTTGATGAGTAGTAGCCATCCGAAACGTTAAATATTTCTTACTTTCTACCTCTTCCTTACAACTTTTTACAGGTATTAAGGTGTTAGGAAGATCACCCAACAGTAAGAACTATGCCACGACAGGCAATTGGAGTCTGGACAGCTCCCCAGTTGGCCAGCTCCATGTCCAACTGTCCAATCCATGCCAGCATGGAAAGCAGACATTAAACGATGATGATGATGATGATGATGATGATGATGATGATGATGATGATGGTATGTAGTATTAGATTTTTATTTTTACAGATCGTTTTCTCCCTTATTCTGTATAGTGTCTGTTACTAATATATTTGCCAGCCCTTCTGAGTGCTTACTTCTGATATACAGCAGAAAATGTATCAAACTCTATCAATGGACACATTCGCCGCTAAGATTAGAGATTAATTTATTTTCAAAATGTTAAGAAAAATATCAAATGAAAAATAAACACACACACTCAAACATATGCATGCACGTACACACACAAACACACACACACACACAGACAAGCACACATGCACGTGCACATACACACACACTCAAACACACATGCACGCACACACTCAAACACACAAACACACACTCATGCACACACGTACACACACTCAAACATACACATGCACGCACACATACGCACACACACATATGCACACACACACACACATCTAATAAAAAATACAACTGTATATCCTGTTTTTGTCATGATATTCATATTATGATACTGTTGTTGTTATGGTCACTGCTACTGTTCCTTTTCTTCTTCTTCTTCTTTTCCTCCTCCTCCTCCCCCTCCTCCTCATTATTATTCAAACTATTGTTATTACTATTGATAATGTTGTTGCTGTTGCTTTTGATGTTATCACCACCACCACCACCACCCCACCACTACCACCACCATCATCATCATCATAGTAATATTGTTCTGGTTTGATTCTATGTTTAGAAATCAGCCCTTTTGTTTACTTATTCAGTCTTGCCTAATTAGATCCATTCCATTATTCTGGGATTCCGTTTTAAACAAACAAAATCTTTTTATTTCATTTAAGGATTTTATATGTATGTGATAGCATGCATGTGTATGTATGGGTATGCCTGTGAAGGCACACACACACACACATATATATATATATATACACACATATATATATGTATATAGATTGATGGATAGATAAAGAGAGAGAGAGAGAGGGATACAGATATTCATAATCATATATTCTAAATATATATACATATCTATGAACGGCAACGGGAAACTCAGAGTAACACGTTTTGTTGAATTTTCTGCTGCTTTAAATAAAGTATATATATATATATATATATATATATATATACACACATACATATTGGGGTCATCCCATAAATAATGCAGTTTTTTTATATTTCTTTTATCTTTCAAAATTAAGATAAACAAAGTTCTTTTTTAATCTAAAATATACTCTCCATCATTTTCTACAATGCTCTTCCATCTATCTGGGAGAGTTGCAAGGCCTGTCTTCGAAAATTCACTTGTCAATAATTCACTTGCCAGAACTGTTCTACAGAATTCCATATTTTTTCCATCCAAATGATTTTGAAGACTGCAGATTAAAGGATAATCAGATGGGGCACTGTCCAACGAATATGGTGGGTGGGGCATCGTTTCCCATTCAAACTGCTCCAGCTTTTGGTATGTCATCCTCACTGTATGTGGCCAAGCATTATCTTGATGGAAGAACATCTTTCGTCTTGAAATCAAAGATGGTCGTTTTTCTTCTAGTGCTGACTTATGCTGCTCAAACTACTTGCAGTAAATCTCCTTTGTTATCGTTTGGTTTGGGTTTAAATGTTCAAAGTGGACTAAACCTTTCATATCACACCAAACAGATAACAACATCTTATGTGGGGGTAGACCTTCATCAGCCTGGGATGCTGGTGTTTCTCCTTTCCCTATCCACTGTCTTCGGTGCTTGACATTTTTATAGCAAACCAATTTCTCATCACCAGTCACTATTCAGTCCAAAAAAGGTTCATTTGTGAGACATGACAGTAAAGAAGAGCACACAGTCACTCTCTGTACGTGATTAGACTCGAAAAGTTTGTGAGGAATCCACTGACCCAATTTGTTGACTTTTCTGATGGTACGTAGTTGTCAATGAATATTTGAATGACCAAATCCAACCTTCTCTGCTAGTTCCTCAACAGTTACGATGGGATTTTGTTCCACCAGGGTTTGCAGGACACCCGCATTAAGCTCTACAGATTTTCCAGGATAAGGCTTATCATCTAGGCTGTAATTTCGGGTTCAGAATTTCTGGAACCACCATTGACACTGGCTTATGCTTATTGTCCAATCCCCATATACTGCATTAATTTTCCTCACACTTTCCATTGCATTGTTGCCTTTATTGAACTCATAAAGCAAAATATGCTGAATATACTCCCTTGTTACTTCCATTATAGCTTTAAAAACATAACTGTTAAAATCTAACTGCCCTCTTCAAAACTTGCACTAAGAATAAGTACAAGGTAAAGTTAATACCTCCTTCTATAGAAAGGTGATGTAGGTAGCTTATCCCACCTCCCTCCAAATTTTAATTCTTGTAATTGAAAAAGCACATTATTTATGGAATGACTCAATATATTTATTCTCTATATGTGTATATATAAATACACATGCACACACACACACGTGTGCAAGTGTACATATTTATATACAAATTTTCCTACACATGCACTAATATTTTATCAAAAATATGATTCATGAAGAGACAACTTATAGATTTATATTATCGTTATTTAATCTACATTCTTAATTTAAAAACATTCTCGCATCAATTTATCTTCTAGGTAATCTTCTTTCACTGTACATTTATCAAATTACTCTCTATACTAATTAATAATATTCAATTACTCCCTATACTTATTATGACCAAAATCAGGGCCATCAATGCACAGCCCCACAAATGCCAGGCTAGGGTGATGGCTAATAGCAGAAGAATAAGAGGAAATAATAGAACGCTAAGTCTCCATTCCCCAACAGAAGTAAAACTGAATGTCAAGGGTGTTGGCCATAATGGAGAGTCTTCCTGGCATCACTGATTATTTTTGTATTGGGGATTGTGAATAAATGCCGATGGTCTTTCAGACGAAAACACCAAAATATTCTACTTCAATTTTGTATTTGGTTTGCAAGATTCTTGATGTGAATTTGTGTGTTAAAACAAATCTTGTGTCTTGGGAGGGTCATTAGGCCAATAATAATAATAATAATAATAGTAATACATGCACTGGTTCAATATCACTTTTTTATTGACAGTTAATTGATTGAGTATTTAACCAACAAACTGATCAATCATTTGTTTAATGTTCTGGTTAAACAATCAATCAGTTGTTTCTTAGTCAAAGTCTTCTTGTTGCTATTCACGACCTTTTTAATAACATTTCCTGTCTCTTCTGTGTATTGTTACTATTATTAGGGAAATGATACTCCCAAGACACAACAAGACCTAAATATTTAATTTGTAGTAAAACAGTCAACCACAGACTATTCTGCCCTACGGTGAAGAGGAGACAATCATCACAGTCTATATCAAGTACCATATCAAGAGGCTATTACATAAGTTTAGGTACTGTGGTGATTGGGTAGAATATGTACTGGAGTGGCAGAGCATAAGCTTTACTGGGTGGCTGCATGAGAGGGGGTGGCCAATTTGATTGGCAGGGAGCAAAACCCATGCTATGCTGATGTACTGTGTGAGATATGATACTGTGATATGGTTATTTAACATATATGCTGTATGAGATGTGTTATAGTATTGTGAGGTGTCTGTGTATAGTATACGTTGTGTGAGATGTGTTTCTGCCATGAAGTGTCCATGTAGCATTTGTGCAGTAAACATGTGAGCGAGCCAAAGATGTCATTTGTAAAAATATATGCTAGACATAATAAAGTTATCTTTTTAGATAATATGTCGAGTTATGACATCTGCTAAGTCTTTAATGTCTTACTTTATGTTCATTTTTATCGTGTACAGTGAACCAATTCTTAATATTGTTGTAGTTGTATGGCATGGATAGCTTGAAGTTGTATAACAGTGAGAATTCAGCATGTGATAGGCTTTCATAGAACAGAAAAAAATGTCAGCAAACTCTTCTATTGTCAACAGAATGGTTTCTTTTCTATACAATAGACAAATGTAAGCTGTGTAATGTTTTATGCCATTAGAATATATCGAGTGGTAATAAAGAAAGCAAAATATTAGTAGAGAAAAGAAGTTTAACAGGGTCTTAGCTAAAAGTTTGCTCTGCTTTGCCTTGAACTCTCAACTCTAGTGGAGTCATAGGAGCACTATTGTGACATAGAGTTGCCTACTGGTGTATTTGGTCACACTCAAACACAATTCCAAC
>NC_043009.1:31579362-31584362 GCF_006345805.1 Octopus sinensis | reverse complement strand
TATTGCATTTAAGTTTAGGAAGTTAGTTCTGCTGAAAATTCTAAAATTAAATCATGAAAATAAATAAGACATGAATTTATGTCTCAACATCAATTTTATTTTCCTGTCTGTTTTATGAATAATGGATTTCTTCTTCTCCTTCTTCCTCTCTCCTTTGTCTCTTTTTTTTCTTTTTTGTTCTTCTTTTCTGAATTATAGTCAGGAAAGTTAAGTATGTATACCACCACTCCCAACATCCCCATCCTCGCCACTTTTACCAGCACCCTCTTCACCATCTTGGCCAATACCGCCATGGCTAACGCCACCTCTATTACTTCATTATTCTCTGTCTCTCTCTAACTTCCTTGCCCAACAAAAATATATTTATGTATCTAGCTGTCTGTCTGCCTATCTATATCATCATCGTCGTCGTCGTCATCACCATCATCATCATCATCATTTAGCATTTGCTTTTGATGCTGGTATGGTCTGGATGGTTTGACTGAAAACAGGCAAGCTGAGGAGCTGCAACAGGTTCCAATCTGACCAGGCAAAGTTTCTACGACTGGATGCCCTTCCTAATACCAACCACTCCAAGAGTGTAGTGGGTGCCTTTTACGTGCCACTGGCATGGGTACCATTGACATGCCACCAGCATCAGGCACAACTATGATCTCACTTGGATTGGCAGGTCTTCTCAAATGCAGTATAACATTGAAGGTCTTGGTCCCTCATCACTGCCTCTGTGAGGCCCAATGCTTGAATGGTGCTTTTTATATATGTGGGGTGGAGAGAAAGTGTTTGAAGAGGCCAGGATAATGCATACAAGGCTCAAGAGAGATTTAAAGAAGAATGTTACAAGGTGAATCACAATGACCTTTTTGTGTGCACAGCTTGTGAAAGACCATGCCTTTCTTTTGCTGGGCTCAAATCTCATTTGTGGACCCATGGAAAATGATTCCTACCAATTAATCTGCCTATATGTCTGTGCACACCTTTCAGTGCAATGTATGACATTTTAACATCCACAAAGGTCGGAACTTAACTGCAGCTCTTTGTTGTCCAAATCGGATATGCAATCTATGTGGGTGTCTTTTCAGAACATTGTCTGGTTTAAAAAGCCACATCAGAAGCTATGATGGTTCTAAGGTGTAGGTACAGGAGGTGGTCAAACTCTGCATAAGGAGTAGAAAACCAACATATATATTTATATAGATATGTATATACGTATATATGTATGTATGTATGTATGTATGTATGTATGTATGTATATATGCATATATGTGTGTTTGCAAGTGCATGCACATATAGAGGTATATATATGTAATATATATACACATGCACAAACTTAAAGATAGATAGACTGACAGATAAGATGATAGGCAGAGATAGAGAGAGAGAGAGAGAGTGGTGTAAGAACTGAACCTTGTACTCAACTACTTTGTTTAGTGGCTTTGAAAAAAATGAAAAACAAAATGACCCTCCCAAGATTTGAACTCAGATGGTGGTAGACTAGAGTGAAGATTAAACTTCATTCATCCCAACAATAACAATTTTGACAATTTGCCATTCTACTATAATTTTAGATAAGTTATTTGTGGAACTAAGACAAGATGGTCAGCTCTGGAAGGCCCTTGATATAATAACTGGTTTGATATATCAGGGTTGAACTTGTGCTAAGCAGCAACACCATCAGCAATAGCAGCAACGGCAGTAGCAATGACAACACTAATAGTTGACATAAGGTAGAATTGAACTCTGGATCCAAGCAACTGCAAGCAATCCACTACATTATCTATTTGGTCAGTTACCTGTCACGTAAATTATGTGACAATTTGTGACAAACAGAAATGTAATTAAAAACAAATACTTCTTTATTCATTCCCTTGCTAGTTCCAAACAGTACATGGCCATGCTGGAGCAACCCTCATCATTCCTGTTAGATTTGGCATTAAATAACATAATGAAATAAACTTGTTATAAATATAAAGTACAAAGATAAGAAAGTGTTTGTTGATTATCAGAAATATTTTGCTTTTGCATATCCCTGTTTCCATAGAATTCAGGATTTTCGGAACCTGAAGACTGATAAGTCTAATTATTTATCAATATTCCTACTGCTGGCTATTTTGGCCTGGTTTGATATTAAATAAAGACTAATATCTGATTGGTTAAACAAAACGAACACCAAACTGCAGAGATGCTGTTGGAGTCGGTGGTGGGCAGGAGAGGAGATTATCAGAGCTTCTTAGAGATGAAGTTATTGTTAACAGGTTCCTAAATATGAAGATTGCCAATAATTTAGGAATGGATAGAAGCATCAGTCACATCCTGTTAACAATGATGAGAACAATGAAATTCTGTACATCTGAATGGATAAGGACTGTTTGCTGGAAGAGAAAAACATTGAAAAACAGGGAGGCACTTCAAGTGTGAGCAAATGATAGCAAACCTCTGGGGATTCGTAGAATTAATAATGAATGCTTTGGTGAGGTGAGGAATACTTTGTGAGCTTTTACAAAGACCAACACAATTGATTTTAAAATAAATGGATTTGAAATAGCTGGTCATCAACCAAGAAACCTTAAAGGCATCCAAATTTAATATTCATAAAATTTTATTATGATTACATATTTTCTTCTCACTTAGTCAACATCTGCTTGTGACCAAGGTCAAAATGTTGTTGCTAATGGCCATGATAACTTCTTTATTAGACATAGTAGTAATAATGGTAATAATAACAACAACGACAACAACAACAATTATAATAATGATAATAATAATAATAACAATAATAATAATAATAATAATAATAATAATAATAATAATAATAATAATAATGATTTTTTAAAAACCATTGGGCAGTGTTGGAAGGGTAGGATACAGAGCCCTTTATATCTCTATCCAGAGTCTGAGATTTGTGAAAGAAAATGAAGAAGGTAAACACAAACTGAGCACCTTACTTGAATGCTTGCAACAGACTCAACTTCACATTAGTTAGTCCATCATCATCATCCACCACCACCACCACCACCACCACCATCATCATCATCATCATCATCATCATCATCATCATCATCATCATCACAATCATCATCATTATCATCATCATTGTATTGCACTATTCAATAATTTTTTCTTGAAAACTTTTTCACTGTTCTTGGTCTGTTAACGGCCAGGCGTTAAGACAAGTAATACTGGTTGCTTTAATGTAGTGACATTTGAAATTAGAAAGCTGAAGAGGACTAATCAAATTTATGTTGACAAACGTAATTTAGAAAGTTTGAAACCTTGGTCCTAGATTATCCACATCTGGGTTGCACATTTATTTAATGTTCTTCCTACAGGTAAGATGAAAACTTTTATGTTTGCCACCTGCAAACATCTTCACCAGTATATTTACACAGTGAAGCATTATTATAGTATATAATCATCTGCTATTTCGAGTAAATATTGGTGCATTGTTGTACCACTATACTATATATATATATATATATATATATATATATATATAATATATATATATATCTGGCCCCTGTGCAGGTGGCACGTAAAAAGCACCCGCTACACACATGGAGTGGTTGGCATTAGGAAGGGCATCCAGCTGTAGAAACACTGCCAGATCAGACTGGGCCTGGCGCAGCCTTCTGGCTTCCCAGACCCCAGTTGAACTGTCCAACCCATGCTAGCATGGAAAACGGACGTTAACGATGATGATGATGATGATATATTTATATATATATATATATATATATTATATATATATATATATATATATATATATATATACATATACACATATATATATATATATACATACATAAATATTTTCAAAATATGTTATCAGTATTCATTGTCATGTGCCCTTTAATTTATGTACTTTGTTGTGAGCTGCTATTAAAACTTGGTATCTTCCATCTTCCATCCTGATTTCCAACCCTGGAAGATATCCTACAGTAGAATAGCATGTAATAGCCAATTAATAGAATGGGAGCACTTAAATGCACATGGCAAGGATTTTAATCAAATTATACTACACACACACACACACACACATACACACAAACATATATATACATGCATATATATATATTTCTATCTATCTCTCTTCACACCAGAAGCATATATATACATATAGACGTATCATCATCATCATCATCACCATCATCTTCAACCTTATCATTATCATCATCATCATTTAATGTCCGTTTTCTGTGCTGGCATGGGTTGCATGGTTTGACAAGAAGTAGTGACCAGCTGAAGAGCTACCCGGACTCCCTGTCCGTTTTGGCATAGTGCTGGATGCCTTTCCTAATGCCAACCACTGTCCCTTGTTATCTCCTCTGTGAGGCCCAACATCTGAAGATCCTTCCTCACCACTTCATTGCATGTCTTCCTGGTGTCTAACAACTCTTCCACACTTCCTTCCACAATTAGAGATTGGCACACACACACTCACACACATATATATATTTATGTATGATAAATGTATGTATATGTGCACGTGTATATATATACGTATATATATATACATACACACTAATGTAATTGCCTCAGGTTGTTTTATTTTATTCCATTAGTCTCTAAATAAGGTAAGAATAAAAACATTAGTTCATCAGACAATCTCTGTGACTCTTGTTTTCAATGCATTTCTTGATGCATTCTGGGAAATTACACACACGCACATATGGCTTAGTGGTTAGGGCATTCGGCTCGTGATTATAAGGTCATGAGTTCAATTCCCGGCAGCGTCTTGTGACCTTGAGCAAGACACTTTATTTCACATAACTCCATTCCACTCAGCTGGCAAAAATGAGTAGTACCTGTTTTTCAAAGGAGCCAGCCTTGTCACATTCTGTGTCAAACTGAATCTCACACTGAACTACGTTTAAGGGTGTGCATGTCTGTGGAGTGCTCAGCCACATGCACGCTAATTTCATAAGCAAGCTGTTCCTTTGATTGTATCAGCTGGGACCCTCTTCGTCACAACCGACGGAGTGCTCCATATATATGTATATATA
>NC_043009.1:31566862-31574362 GCF_006345805.1 Octopus sinensis | reverse complement strand
AGTTCGATTCCAGGCAGTGACCTTAATAATAAAAACATCAAAGCATACCTTAGTAATGAGAAATTTCCCTAAGACACCTGATGAAGGGTGAAGGGTATATCAGCTGAAATGTGTTAACAACAAACAAGATGAGGACAAATATCTGTCAAATGTAAATTATGTATCATATATAACAATTCTACACAATATATAATGATTTCATATTCAGCTACAGTATATAACAGCTACCTTGCTATCCAAAGAATTTTGTAACTACGAGGGGGTGCTGAAAAGTTCCTGGCTTTGGGTAAAAGAAAATAGAGGAGGATCAGTTAATTATGATTTTATTCAACATATTCCACTCTCAGATTCACACACTTATTGCGACAGTGCTTCTAAATCGGAATGTTGGGCCCCCAACCAGGAACTTTACAGCACCATAATTTCTTATTCAATCACAAGACCAGAAAGTAGCATTAGGAAATTATAATCACCTGATCAGCCAGTGAATAATACTGGTACTCATTTTTATCAAACATAAAGGATTCAGAAATAAAGTGACATTCTGTGTGATTTGAATTCGTAACCCAAAGGTATGTATCTAAAACCCTTAATGTTTTTAACACCATCATTTCTGCTGCTTCTCTCTCCTAATTCTGCAGAATGTGGAACAAACAATATTGGAAATGGTTCGTTAAGACTAAGATGGAGATCCTTTTGTGTGGAAAGAATATTGGTTAATGAGAGAACGTTTGTGGGAGAAATTATTTGCTTCTTCTAAAAGAGAAATTTCTTCAGTGTCATCTTATAAAGGTCCTTGTAAAGTTCTTCTATTACAGGTGTATAGATATCTCTACTTGTTTTAAAATTTCGTTTGTAATATTGAACAAGAAGCAGGTGTTCTGAAGAATTTCAGAATTTAGAACAATGTAAGAAATCAACTCACTTGACAGACTCTTCTGTTTACACTGCCCTGCAAATGTGAGTCCCATAGTTGTAACCAGCAGAGTGAATGGGAAAATAAAATGATGAGGGGGAATGGTAGAATGGTAAGGTGAGAAGAAATTACTTGAATGGATATAAGAGAGAGAGAAAGGGAAGGAGAGAGAGAGAGAGAGAGAGAGAGAGAGAGAGGTGGTATGTTTGCAGGAAATATTACCAAAAGGATCACCAAAATGATGGAATATCACTTTCACCTGTTCGTTTGTTTTTATATATATATATATATATATATATCTGCTTTTGCATGCTGGCGTAGGTTACTTGAATAGGATATTGAGGCACTGTTGGACTGTTTGATGCCTTTCTTGATGGTAACCTTTGAATGTTTTTCAAGTAGGGGATTTCTTCAAAGACACAAAGTGAGTGAATGACATATTGACAGGAGAAGGGGCAACAGCAACACTGCTCAAGCATTGTGACTTTGTGTAAGGGAGCAAAAATGCAAACACACACACACACACATACACACACATACACACACACACACACACACATATATATATAGAAAGAGAGAGAGAGAGATGTATATTATTATTAATAAAACAATATTACCAATTGATTTCCTACTGGGTGTTGAGAAAACTCCAGCAATCATCAGAAAAGGTCAAAAAGAATGGTATGGGATATTTGCCATACACACATGCATGTGTGTGTGTTTGTGGGTGGGCTCTTATTTTTCATTAACTAAATATATTCACAAGTTTTTGGTTAGCCAAGGTTTAAATTAGAAAACATTTGCTCAAAGTGTTGTGCAGAGATATTAAACCTAAAACCACATAGTTAAAAAACAAACCTCTTAGCCACACAACCAAGCCTGAACCTGTAAAAGTTAACTTCTTTAGACTGATTTCTATAAGAGAGTGAAAATATATTATCTGGAGTGTCTGACCATCTCTATGGAATATTAGCAAGCCTTGTTGCTTGCAATTTTCAACCTTTCTCAATACACAGTATATAATGAGATGCCAAATACCAAATGCTACAGCATCAGAATTTTAAATATTTTATTGTATGATAAAAAAAAATTCCATTTTAAATGCAAGAATGGTACAAACAATGCACTTTGCAGTAAAGGATTGTACATGCAGTGTCGTGTTACATTGAAACTAGGGAATATTCTAAATAACCTATCATATTCTGAGTAAACTCAAAAATCTACAGTATCCACATGGATCATATGTAGCATATAAATGTACCATGATGCAGTAGGTAGAAGCAACTGTTCAATGTGGTGTCTCAAGTTGATAGAAATAGCTTCTGGGGCTCTCAGAAATCCCAATCTACAATCTTAATTATAAAACACATTATTGAATAAGGAATTCTTGGATATATCACATCTGGAAAAGTAAAGAAAAATACAGAAAATTATTCTTGATTATAGATCTGCATGGTGGCTGCTTTTTTGCCCTTTCAGTGTAAAATTAAAAGCTATGTACTCTCTCTCTCCTAATGACCCTTACATCTTGTTTTAGAGCAAAAGGAGATGGCATGAAGCAGTGAGGAGTTATGGTATTGCAGGGTACAGCACTGTGAAAATAATAATGCATTTCAAGATTGCAATCCAAAATCTCAACCTCAAACGGCAATTAAGTTAAACAATCCTCATCAATCAGCTCCATTCTTTGTCCCCCTCCTCCTCCTTGTTGTCGGTGGCAGTGGCATCATCATCATATTCGTTGTCATCATCGTCATCATCATCATCATCGTCATCATCATCATCATCATCATCATCATCATCGTCATCATCATCATCATCATCATCATCATCATCATCATTGTCGTCGTTGTCATCAACATCATCATCATCATCGTCGTCGTCGTCGTCATCATCGTCATCATCATCATTGTCATCATTTTAATCATCATCATCGTCATCATAATGATCATCATCATCATCATCGTCGCCGTCGTCGTCGTCATCATCATCGTCCTCATCATCATCATCATCATTTATCATCATTATTTTCAACACACACACACACACACACACACACAATACAATACATATGAGACAGTTTGTAATGAAGAAGTCAAAAGCAGAGACAATAATAGAGTCAAGAAAAACTTTTGATTTTGCTGAGAAGAAAACTTCTCCCGTGTCTGGCGCCATGGTGAAAGGCATCCAGTACAACCTGTAGAGTGATTATTGTTAGGAAGAGCATCAGAGCATGGCCACAGGAGATGTGCTCCTCCAAACTATGTAGGAGGGTATCAATCCTGTCCAACCCATGCCAGCATGGAAAGTGGACAAGAAATGATGATTAAAAGAGCAACACCACTGCCATTGATGATGATGATGATGATGGTGAGAAGGAGGAGGAAGATAAGGACGTCGAAAATGACAATGATGATGGGACCAGTGATAATGTTGGTTTATGATAATAGTTATGATGATGATGATGATGACAACAATAACAATGGCAATGGTGATGACAATGACGACGATGACAACGATGATGATAACAACAATGATGAGGATAACAATGATGATGGTTATGATAATGATGAGGAGGAGGATAATGGTTATGCTGGCATCAAAGATGCTAAGAGTGATGATGAGGATGATTTTGATGATGATGATGATGATGATGATGATGCCAGTGGCACCTGCATGAACAAAAGGTATAATTAGCAGAAAATGAGTGCAGGGAGAAAAACAAAAATAAGTCATTTTGTGTGAAAATGCTTTTGTTAGATATGGGAATAGTGAAACTCCAGATGACAATTTTATAGAATTTAGAAGAACAGAGAATTGATGATGAATTCCAGATGTGTCCAAGACAACTAGTTCGGTAAAAATGTTAATCAAAATGACAAACGATAATGATGTTTATAATGGCCATGAAAATGATGATGATGACGGTGGTGGTTGTGGTGATGGTGATGACGATGATGATGACGATAAGGATGACGAAAAAGAGGAGGAGGAAGAAAAAGAAGAGGCAGATGGGGTGGAGGAGGAGGAGGAGGAAGAGATGGATGAGGAAGAGGAAGAGTTGTGGGGATAAAAGAGGATTGGTTTGAGTGAACTGCAGTTCAAGGTTGAGATTTAGATTAAATAATATATTATTATTTTCCCATCCAATATCCTTTTATCATAAGTACAGGAATTACTAACAGACAAATCAGAGTATCAAGATTTTTAGAAGCAGAATCTATGCTTACATACATTATGTATGAATGCACACACAGACACACACACACACACACATATATATATATATATATATATATATATATATATATATATATATATATATATATGTATGTGTGTATACGCACAGGTACGTACATACACATATATATATATACATATACGTATGTATGTGTGTATATATTTATGCATACATATATTTCTTATATGACATAGATACATACAGTTTAGAAACAGTGGATATTAGTTAATGATGAAGTGAAATATGAATAAAAGATGATCTGTGAATACTTTTTACCACTTTCATTGCTTGTTTATTCGATAGCTAGTTTTAAAACAAATATAGGAGAAAAATCGATAATTTAATCATATTATTGGAGAAAAAGAGAGGCAGATGTTATAGAAAGAGAGTGAAGGAGAGAGATAAAAAGATATAGAGGGTATCTCTGAGTATGAGAGAGAGAGAGAAGAGCTCTATATGTGTATGTCAGAGAGACAGCAAGAGTGTGTGTATAAGTGCATATGAGAGAGAGAGAGAGAGAGAGAGGATGAGTGAATGTGCATCTGTGTGTGTGTGTGTGGTGTGTGTGTGTGTGTGGTGTGTGAAGAATTTGGTAAAAATGATAAGCAACAAAGTCAAACTGACTGAATACATCTGGTTACACAGCCATAAATTTTATGTATTCAAAAAAGAATTAAAAAAACAAAATTAAAACGAAACAGCAAAAATGAATAAACAAAAGCAAAAGCTCTATCTCCCCTTACCCACACCCTAATACCCACCCTCACCGACCCACTCAACATAAAAACTAATATATAATCAATAATAAATAGAAAACAGATGTCAATTTAGTCAATAAAATTTATCTCGGGCTAGAGGGAAATTTACATAATTTACTTTGACAATGCTGTGTAATAGATCTAGAACCGAGTTTTGTGAATAGGAAGTATGTGAAATTACCACTTTAAGGATGCCAGTTGATGTATGACTGTTTTACAGGAGCAGAGGGGAACAAATGCTACTGCAAAAAGGCAACGATTCAGGGTGCTTTTAATTTGTTACTGTTAAGTGATTGGTTATTTAACAACTGTGATTAACTAGGGTAAAGGTCAGATCAATATTTTGTAAATAGAATTTATAAGCTTTCATCATATATTAAATATAGGAAAGACTCTAATATCAGGGCATAGAAACTCACATAATGGGGGGAAAGAAAAAAAACATGAGCAAGAATTTGGTATTGGAAGAAATGATTTAATTCCTGGTGCCATGTAAAAAAGTGCCCTGAACACTCTATAAAGTGGTTGGTATTACGGAGGGCATGCAGTTGTAGAAACCATGTCAAAACAAACTGGGCCCTGGTGCAGCCCTCTGGCTTGCCAGCTCCTGTCAAACTGTCCAATCCATGCCAGCATGGACAATAGATGTTAAATTATGATGATGGTGGTAGTGGTGGTGGTGGTGGTGATTCTTTTTCTGTCCTGGCTTTTTCTATGCTGATTATAGACCTGGCTATCTATTCTGGCCAAATATGGCTTGAACAGGTTGGTCTGACACTCAAGCAATTAGTTCTAGCTATTGGAGTCTTGATGGAATTTGTGATCTTTTGATCAAAAGTCAGAAGAGTTACCACAGAGCATCTCATATGGCACTCTAGCAATTCTGCCAATGCATCATCTGGAATTGGTATTATATTTATGAATTTCAAAGAAAATCGAAGGCAAAGTTGACCTTGGTGGGATTTGAACTCAGAGTGTTCTGAGTCATAACAGATACCATAAAACATTCAATCCAACACATGAACAACACTGCAAATTCACTGAACTCTAGATTAAATATTTGTATAGTATTTGAAGTTCATCTCTCTTTGACACAGTTCAAAGTCAGTTGAGTTTGTCTTAGCTTTTGAAATCCCTCCATGGTCAAGAAACTAAGCCCCAGGAATATTCTTGGATCAAACCTTTCAACTATAAACTAAAAGCAAGAATTCAAAGAAAACAGCATTTGTCTGTGTTTGCAACAATTATTTCATAGAAGAATTTCTAAAGATTCCTGCTGACATGACAGAAGGGTTTCCAGCATTGCAATGGATTAAGAAAGAGGGCTTGAAAAACCTTTGCATATCTCCTGCAGATTCTGCTGGGGTCAAAGCATCTCTGATGTTTATTTCACCAATCAAAGATTTACAGAAAACATTGCAATTTTCTCTTCTCCTTGTAAATAAATAAATAAATACACGCTTTTCTCTTTTTCCCTCCTACCATTCCCATTGCAGAATCACTCTCCAAAAGACCAAACTCGCAAGCTCCCTCTCCTGCTCTCTCTTCCACCCCCCTCTCCCTCACTCTCTATTTCTTCCTTAAAGTGCAAAACTAAAATCCATCTCTATATTTCAGAGATGAGTTATTATGTACATTATTTACATTATTTACATTTGACAGATATTTGTCCTCATCTTGTTTGTTGTTAACACAATGTTTCAGCTGATAGACCTTCCAGCCTTCATCAGGTGTTTGGAGGAAATTTCAGACCTGGGTTCTCATTCCTAAGCTATTTTTCGATGTTGTTGTTATTATTATTATTATTATTATTATTATTATTATTATTATTATTATTATTATTATTATTATTATTATTATTATTATTATTCAGGTCACTGCCTGGAATCAAACTCGGAATCTTGGGGTCAGTAGCCTACACTCTTAACCACTATGCCCTATGCTCTCTCTATTTCTTCCTTAAAGTGCAAAACTAAAATCCATTTATTGTGTTCTCTCATTCATTGCTTTGTAATTTTTTTTACCATTCTTGAATTCTTTTCTGGCTGTATGGTAAGAAGTTTGCTTCTAGCTACATAGTTCTGGGTTCAGTCCCACCACGTGGCACTTTGGGCAAGTGTCTTCTATAGCTTTGGGTCATTTAAAGCCTTGGGTGTGGATTTGGTAAAAGGAAACTCAAAGAAGCCTGTTGCACATATCTCTAAGTAGATGTGTCTTTGTATTTGTTTTTGTCCCCCACTGCCACTTGACAAATGGTATTGGTGTGTTTCTACTTCCATAACTTAGTAGATCAGCAAATGAAACCAATAGAATAAGTATCAGGCATAAGGAAAATAAATCCTGGGACAGATTCGATCATCTAAGAATTCTTCAAAGCAGTGATCCAGCATGGTTGCAGTCTAATGACCAAAACAAATAAAAGATCAGCTTTGAAGAATTTGGTAATTTTGAAGTTAACTTTAGTGCTTAGTGAAGGACGAAAGTAGTATTCATAGCGCTTTATATGATGAGGATGAGGTGGAGGAGGATGAGGATAATAATTACTATTGTTGTTATTATATACATAGATACAGGTGTGGCTGTGA
>NC_043009.1:31551862-31561862 GCF_006345805.1 Octopus sinensis | reverse complement strand
TGCATTTTTACAGCTTATACAAGGAAAGTTCAAACTTAAATTTCGAATTCCTTTCCCTTTTTGTTTCATTTATGATATATGAAGTTTTACAATGCTTTTTACACAGCATTTATAATATGACTAAGCATGTCTTCTTCCATACATTGTGAAATAAAGAAAAGTGAGTGCATATTATGCAAAAGATATTATTTCACGATTATATTGAATATAATATTTTTCAGGATTACATTGCATATGATGTTTTTCAGGATTACATTGTCTATAATTATGAGAGCACATTCTGCATGAATAAACCAGTAATAAAGGGGGTACAAACACTGACCCTTTAGAACATATTTTAAACCCTTATATGTCCATCAAGCTGAGGCCAAAAGTAAAATGAATAGTTACAACAATAATTTATGGCATTTATTTTAAAGCCTATAAACATCAATATATTGTAAAAAACGAAACTGTTTAACTGAATAAGCATTACATATGGTTCCAGTATGACATGGAAGAGCTTGCTTTGAGAATATATTTCATAGAAATAAAATAATTCTTAATCATTTCTGCATTGTGCCATATTTATATCAATGGTGCTTATTTTTTCAAGAACTACCATGATAGTGTTACTTCAGGAATGAAATAGAATCCTTGCAAAAGTTTACACTATAATCATCCTCCCTTATTGTTCTTGACAACAAGCAAAAAAATAAATAAAAAGTAAGACAAAAAGAAAAAATGATACCAATCTATGCCTCTAAAAGTCCTTGAGCATTGATGTGCTTCTGTTTCTGTTATCACATTGAATGAATAAATGATTGTTATAAACAACAAGTACACAACTCATAAATTGTATCTGGGTAGGAATTAACCTTTCATTATATGGAGGAAGAGAGAGAATTGTTACATTTTTTTCCCCTAGAAATTCTATAAATATTTCATCGAATCAAAAGATACAGTTAAAAAATATACCATATATATACACACACACAAGCATATATTTATGTGTGTGTGTATATATATATATACTATACATACATATATATATATTTATATCTTTGTGTATATATATATATATATATATATTTATATCTTGTGTATGTATATATATATATATATATTTATATCTTTGTGTATATATATATTATTATAATATATATATATATATATATTATATTTAATCTTTGTGTATGTATATATATATATATATATATATATATATATATATATATACATATAAATATATATATGTTGTGGATGTGTGCATATTTAGCTAAGTATATATGATATGCAAGTTGGGGGAAGAACTATATGTTTCTGTGTTTTTTTTTTTATTTCAAAGAAATAATCGAAATGCATTTTAGCAGAAATGTCAAACTTTTGTGTGGCATAGCAATTTTAATTTAACAGGTTATCATTATGTCACTAATGCATGAATATCGGCACCAGACTGAAAAACAAATGATGCAATTGTATAAATATTGGAAACAGGGTTAGAAAGAGAAAAAAAATATATCGAAGACGAGAACTTATAG
Organism: Octopus sinensis; assembly: GCF_006345805.1. Taxonomy (NCBI): domain Eukaryota; kingdom Metazoa; phylum Mollusca; class Cephalopoda; order Octopoda; family Octopodidae; genus Octopus; species Octopus sinensis. The sequence continues at coordinate 31,560,342 of NC_043009.1, read as the reverse complement.
TATTTATTGATGTATTTCCATAATCTTCCATATTTTCTCCTCTGGTTTTAAACATTCACATATATACATACACACTCGTACACCTTATATGCCTCTCCCTCATTCTCTCTCTCTCTCTTTCTCTCCTCCTCTCTCTAATCTTCCAATCATTTGTGTTAAAATGTTTTATCTTTTTCTTTCTGTTATTATTTTATTTATAAAAATGTGATAACAAATAATACAAAAACAAACAAAAAAAAAGAACAAGAAAAACCAGTAAAACGTGAATTATAAATTTTAATCTGAAATATTTGTTGATGATTATTACTTCCCAGAATTCTTTGCAAATGGAAATTGTAAATTATAATTGGAAAGTTAATGTATAAATGCAGTAATTATCTCACTACCAATATTCTTAATATCAACAAACTGTAAAAGTATGGGGTAAGATCAATGAAATTTTGGTGGGAGGGAGGACAAGAAAACTATGGCTGTATTTTTACAAATGGAGGCGATGTTGATAAAGCTTTCCATTTGCACCCAAGAGATGGGTTGGAGAAATGATAGCATAATTGCAAAATATTTGGTCAATCAGCTGGAATAAATAAAGGATTAGATTTATATTTTTGTTGAAAATTTTAAAATGTAACAAGAAATTCTAAAACAAAACCCTATAAAATGGCTAAAATATGGAGTGAAATAGCTAAATTGATTTCTAATTTTTATTTAATGTAACACTTAAAACCCATTCCTAGCAACTGGGATAATGTTGATGGATAAAATTGGGTGAAATCAAAACATAAAAATGAATTCAGGTTTACATCAGACGGTTTACATCAGAAGAACGTATTTCTTTTCAAAATGGAAACCCATATCGTTATGAATTTAAAATAAAATAAAATAATAGTATTTTGAGTTTGTTGTTGTTGTATAAGTGCTCTGGAATGCTGTGTGTGCATCGTGTAACGAGGACAACTATGAGAATTAGAGTTTGTTGTGGCAACAAACGATCACTCTCGACATCTTCAGCAGGTTGTTTGTTTCCTTTTGGTGCTTTGTTTGTATTGCAATATCTATGTTGGTGATTGCATTGATTGAATCTTTAAAAAAATTTAAAAAACATTGATTCTGTGTCTTCAAGGTATTCGTTTCCTTGTGCTTTTACGAAGTCGATAAAAGTGTGTTTGCTTTTCTCCAGTGCCAATGTGTTGACAAGGTGAGGTGATGCAAGAAAAGTTAAGGAATTGCTTACCAGCAGGTCTGTGTTAGTTGTGTGTGCGGAATAGAATGCAATGTGTGAAAGAGATGTAAAAAGTTAGTTTTGCAGATGTGGATTGTTTAGGATGTAAAGAGAGTTTAGTTGTGATGTTATTGTATCACCTGTTATATTATATGTATTATTTGAAAACCAAGATGTGTTCAGTGCATTCAAATCTCTTTTGGGCTGTGTGATCCAATGAAATGGTTGGTGACATCAGTTATTAAATAAATATGCTTTGTATTGGTGGTTTTTATTAAGAAATCTTACAGTTCTAGTTTAGTAATATCTCCCATTGATTTATGAATGTTATTTGTGATATCTGTTTATTGGAAGTATGCTTTTATATATATGAACCAGACTAACTCCCTTGTGAATAAATTGAGGATAATTTGAAATTATCAAAGTCTTATGTTCAAACTGAAAGAATGTTTTCTGCTTTATTGCCATGTGAATGTTGTATGAATATAAAATCATTTAGTTATATAATGGTGTCTTTAACACCGTTACTGCGGTACTTCAGAGATGTTTGCATTATTCTTTCAAACATTTCATTTTTCATTTATTCCACGGGAAGCATTCATTTCGAAATATATTCTCTGCTAATCTATGACATTGAGGAATAAAGATAACAATACCACTTCCTGTTTGTATTATTTCTGTTGTTGTTAACGCAGCAAGCTGGCAGAATTGCTAGTGCACTGGATGACATGCTTAGTAGTATTTCACCAGTCGCTATGTTCTGAGTTCAAATTCTGCCAAGGTTGATTTTACCTTTCATTCTTTCAGGGTCGATAAATTAAATACCAGTAAAACACTGGGGTCGATGTGATCGAATAGCTCCCTCCCCCCAAATTTCAGGCCTTGTGCCTGCATTAGAAAAGATTATTTCTGTTGTTGTTATAATTGAGGTCATTGTAGTTTTTCTGAACTATTTGCAAATCCTGTTGTTTGTCAGTAATTTTGTAGACTTTGTTGAGACAGTCTTGTAAGGGTTTCAGCGTCTGATACATGTAGAGGCACAGCTCCTGCCATTTTCTGATGCTATTAAAACATGCTGAGAGATGTATCCTCATGTGTTGAGTATTTACTGCTTAACTAACTTTCCATCCATGACCATCATGTCTTCTTGTATGTCACATTGATTTTATCCATAACAGTTGCATGAACCAGTGACAATGAAAATATCGATGTACACATTATTGATATTTAACATTCCTATACTCTAGAGTATGGAGAGCATTCACCCTGGTATTCTTGTCTCAGACGATAATATCTACTTACAGATTTTGTGTATAAAAACAATGTCCCCTGTAGACTCTTGTCTTGGAGAAACTATGTCTGCAGCGAGCGTCTTCAGGGTTTTTGCATACAGGAGTGTGTTAAATATAAAGAGATACATAATTATATTGGTCTCCAATTTTGGCACAAGGCCAGCAATTTCAGGGGTGGGAATAAGTTGATTACATCGACTCCAGTAATCAGCCACTACTTATTTTATCAATCCCAAAAGGATGAATGACAAACTTAACTAACTTTCCATCCATGACCATCATGTCTTCCTTGATGGAAATTGAACCCAAAATGTAAAGATGGATGAAATGCAGCTAAGCATTTTGGCCAGCATACTAACACATGATGATGATGATGATGATGATGATGATGATGATAATGGTTATGATAATGATGATGATGATGATGATGATTGTGGTGGTGGCACTATTAGTCTATCCTGTATCTATATATTGCTTTAATTGGTATTATTATATTTACTCTTATTATTGCATTAAAGTAGTATTTGAGGAAGATTTAGCTATACTTTTGTGTGGGTTGAGCAACTTCACACAGGATTCCAAAGTAGTTCATGTTGATGCTGATGTTCTTGTTGGAATTAGTGTTGCTGCTGCTGCTGCTGGTGTTATTGTTGTTGATGCATTCCAAATCACTCCAAGTCAATGATCAAGCTGTTGTTGTTCTTGTGGCTGCTGGTACTGGTGTTGTTGTTGTTTAACCCTCGGTCAGCCCTGATCGAGCAGACCAATGATCAAAATGTCGCTAGCTCCATGCAAACTGTCTCCTTGTATATTTAGGCAAACATTGTCCAATCTGTCCTGTTTTTAAGAATTTATGTAGGATCTGATTTAAAGGAGGTTTTGGCTGCTATTTTCAGCAAATCTAGTGTCTTGGTACAGTGAGGGTCTAGGACCAAACTAGTTTTAGCTTATTTTAACTTATTACATATTTTAACTTATATATTTTAACTTATTATATAAGATATTATCTCATGTCCTGTTCAGTACTGTAACATGGTAGGATGTGAAGGATATTTAGTTACCATTAATGGAAGCACTCCATTGGTTACGACGATGAGGGTTCTGGTTGATCCGAATCAACGGAACAGCCTGCTCGTGAAATTAACGTGTAAGTGGCTGAGCACTCCACAGACACATGTACCCTTAACGTAGTTCTCGGGGATATTCAGCGTGACACAGAGAGTGACAAGGCCGGCCCTTTGAAATACAGGTACAACAGAAACAGGAAGTAAGAGTGAGAGAAAGTTGTGGTGAAAGAGTACAGCAGGGATCACCACCATCCCCTGCCAGAGCCTCGTGGAGCTTTAGGTGTTTTCGCTCAGTAAACACTTACAACGCCCGGTCTGGGAATCGAAACCGCGATCCTATGACCGCGAGTCCGCTGCCCTAACCACTGGGCCATTGCGCCTCCACAGTTACCATTAATACACCTGATGATACAGGTGAAGGTTGTGGTGGTGGGTAAATAATGCCAATTAAGATGATGTTGATGGTGATGATGATGAAGATGCTGACGATGATGCTGAACATGATGACAGTGATTATGATGATGATGATGATGATGATGATGATGATTGTGGTGGTGGCACTGGCGGAGAATGATTAAGAAACTTAGATAGTGGTGCTGATGGTGATCTTTATGATGATGGAAAATGAATTGATACTTATGGTGTACTAGTAGCAGTATTAGTAGTAGTAGTAGTTACCATAGAATCTCCTTTCTTAAAAAATTCTGTTAGTTTCAGAAAAAATATGGAATAATTTTAAATTTTATCCATTAAAAGCCCCCCTCCCTTTTTTCTTCTCTTTCTTTTCTTCTTTCTCTATTAATTTCTTCTTTTCTTTCTGCTTCTCCCCCTTTATACATTTAGGAGTGTATTCCTATATACATATACACATACAGACATTTCTAAATACATGTGCTAGCATATATATATATATATATATATATATATATATATGTGTGTTTGAGCATGTGTGTATATACGAATATGTATATGTGTGTATATGTACAATGTATATATATATATATATTTACATTACATATATATTATTTAAATATACATATACATCTATATAATATATAATAATATATATATATATGTAAATTTACATATACATATATATATAATATAAATATATATTATATGTATTACATATACATATATATATATATACGTATATGTTTATGTATATATATATATACATATATATTTATACATACATGCATATATATATATATATTTACATATACACATATATATATGTATACACACATATATATATGACAATGCTGATGACGAAGGGGATGAGGATGTGTATTTATATATGCTTGTATATACGCACACACACACACAAACACACACACAGACACACACACATGCCTAACATCATCATAAGTTAAAAATTAAACCCAGAGATACTCTCTTCCTCTTTCTCTTTTACTTGTTTCAGTCATTTGACTGCGGCCATGCTGGAGACACCGCCTTTAGTCGAGCAAATCGACCCCGGGACTTATTCTTTGTAGCCCAGTACTTTATTCTATCAGTCTCTTTTGCCGACCGCTAAGTGACGGGGCCACGTAAACAAACACCATCATCGGTTGTCAAGCAATGCTAGGGGGACAAACACAGACACAACAAACCACACATACATATATATATATATATATATATACATATATACGACAGGCTTCTTTCAGTTTCCGTCTACCAAATCCACTCACAAGGCATTGGTCGGCCCGGGTATAGCAGAAGACACTTGCCCAAGATGCCAACGCAGTTGGACTGAACCCGGAACCATGTGGTTGTTAGTCAAGCTATTTACCACACAGCCACTCCTGCGCCTATATCAATATTTTTTCAGCAACTTAAACAGATCAATATCAGATATGTCGACAACACAAACCAGATCCATTATATCAACTTGAATATTAAATAAATAAATAAAAAATCATTCCTGCCAACCCCCACCTCTCAGCAAATTCATTAACAGCTAATATGAATCAGTAGGGAAGGGTCCAGGCAATCACTGAACCTGCTAGAAACAACAGCTATGTTTGCAGTTTATCACATCCGTCTGGTTTAAAAAAAAGAAGACTGCATTAGATCTTTTATTGTTTATCTTTTACGTGTTTCAGTGATTAGACTGTGGCCAAGCTGGGGCAGCATCTTGAAGAATTTTTAGCCAAATGAATCAACCCCAGGGCTTATTTTCTTGTTTAAACATGCTGCATACTCTCTTGGTTTCTATTGCCAAACCACTAAGTTACAGGGACAAAAACATACTAACACCAGCTACCAAGTGGTGGTGAAGGGCAAAGGCTTCTTTCAGTTTCCATCCACGAAATCCACTCAGAAGTCTTTGGTCTATCTGAAGCTATAATAAAAGACACTTGCCCATGGTGTCACAAAGTGGGACTGAACCTGGAACCATCTTGTAAAGAATCTTCATACCACACAGCCTTAAATATAGTAGACCCCAAAATACTATTCTTATTCCTTTGTTTTTATGCCTGTTTTTTTTTTCTTCATGTTAGCATGAATTACATAAGGTGTTATTTCCCAGGCATTGTTTTATAGCTGGATGCCCTTCGTGTAACAAACCCTTCCCTGTTTATCATATATGGACTTTTATAGCATGCATCTTCAAAATCATAGATACTACTTGTGCTATCATGCGTATTCGTGTGTGTGTGGTGTGTGTGTGTGTGTGTGTGTGCTTTATTATTAAATCTGCAAAAACATCACAAAAATATCACAAAAAACTGCTACTCGGAAATTCATGTTTCCTTTCATCATGCAGGATCACAACTGACCAATGAATGAAAATGTGAAACTCTGAGTAGCAAATTTTTGTGATGTTTTTGCAGCTTATATAATAGAGCATATTACTCTACCTATAGTGTGTGTGCTTTGTTTATGGACCAAATTTGCAGTGGGAAACCACTACATATGCCATGCTGTAGCACATTAGAGTATTGCCATTTACTGAGGTGCTATATCACCACATGAGGAAGGCCCAACATCAACCTGCATCACCCAACCTTACTGTTCCTTCTTCCCCTTCAACTGACATTTTAGGTGGGATCATCGTATCTTCTTTCCTGGTAGAGTACATTTGGTATAATTTTATCTGGAATATTTAACAATGTTGAAAATGGTAAGATGGTATTTGAGGAAGATCTGGCTGTAATTACTTGCAAGTTAAGGGGTCAATTAGGGGCTTCTGCAATTCCTGTTTACTCCATGCAAACTCCAACCCAGCAACCATGATACATATGTGTAATACTATGACAAAATCCTTAAAATAATCTCTCTCATCATTAAGGATACATGACATGGTATCATCACCACCACCACCACCATCACCACATCCACCAGTAGACACAGAAATAGTGGCTTCATTAATAACTTCGTTAACCTCAAACATTGTACATGGTTGTGTATCACTGAAGAAGTGACGACTAACAACTGTCATGCTCAGACTATGTGTCCCCTTTGTCTGTCTCTGCTATGCTCTCCTCCCCCACCCATGGAATCTAGCAATATCCAGGAATAAATCAAACTGTGGAAACGGCTCTGTGAGCCCGGTTTCATACAGGTGTGACGAGGGTGGTCCCTCGACTATGTGGGCAATAAAGAAATAAGGGGTCAGAAGGCGGCGAGCTGGCAGAATCGCTAGCATGCCAGGCGAAATGCTTAGTGGTATTTCATCTGCCGCTACGTTCTGAGTTCAAATTCCGCCGAGGTCGACTTTGCCTTTCATCCTTTCGGGGTCGATAAATTAAGTACCAGTTACGCACTGGGGTCGATATAATCGACTTAATCCCTTTGTCTGTCCTTGTTTGTCCCCTCTGTGTTCAGCCCCTCATGGGCAATAAAGAAATAGAGGGTGGTCCCTCGCCTAGATGCAAACATAATGTAAGTAGGAAGAAGACTTTGTGGATCAGGCCTCAACCCACTGTTTGTTATTGGCCTACTCTATAAGGACTGACCTGGGTGCAAGACAACACCACCAACGACTACATCACCTTATTCACAACCTTCCTTCTCATGTTGCCATTATTGACGACACAAAGCATTCTTCACCTGCTGCATCTTCCTCATTTGCCAAAAATGCCCATCATATCATCTTTCCTCTAAACTTTGGTTGTTACCATAATGCCTGTTCTTTTTCCCATTTCTCTTTTGCCTTGTATTATTTTTAAACAGTTCAACATTCAGAGCCATGATTGCTTCAGGATTTTAGCTTTTAACCCAGATTTCTTTTTTTCTAAATTCTAGAATTCTTCCCCCCACCCAAAACCCCACTCTTTTACCATGAACTCGGAAAATTTATCACTTGGAGGTGGAGAAAGGATTAGATACTGGTAAATTTGGCACTCTGCAAGAGATGCTACATATAGAAAAAAATATTTAAATCGGAAGCTAAGAGGTAGCTATAATGCTTTAACATATACAATTGTATTAAACTGGCTTCCATGCAAACAACACATTAAACTTGCTGAAACATATTGCAAATCATTACATTTTCCATTAACATTAGTTGTGGTTGTCATAATACTTGGAACAGCTATGAAAAATCTTGATAATTTACACCATTCCAGAGACAGAGTTGCAGCCACAGAAGCAAAAATTCTATGCTTGCATTTAATATGCAGTCTGCTTTGTAATATACAAGTTCTTCATTTTGACTTGGGTTTTTGTTTCAGCATCTTTGTTGTTGTTGTCGACTTCATTGACATCGTCATCAACATCATCATCATCATCATCATCATCATCATCATCATCATCATCATTATTATTATTATTATTATTATTATTATTATTATTATGAAAGTAGCAAGGAGGCAGACACATTAGAGTATTGGGGAAAATGTTTTGCGGTATTTTGTTCAACTTTTTATATTTTGAGTTCAAATCCTGCAG
>NC_043009.1:31544362-31546862 GCF_006345805.1 Octopus sinensis | reverse complement strand
ATGTGAAGCACCTTTATTGATGCCACATATAAAGCACCCACGCGTATATCACACATAAAGTGTCCATGCCAGTGCCATGTAAAGAGCACCTAGTACACTCTGTAAAGTGGTTGGCATTTGGAAGGGCATCCAGCTGTAGAAACCATGCCAAAACAGAGAGTCTGAGCCTGGGTAGTGATCTGGCTGGCCAGCTCCCGTCACACTGGGCAATCAATGCCAGCATGGAAAATGGTCATTAAATGATGATGATGATGACGATGGTGATATATGTGTGTGTGTGTGTGTGTGTGTTTGTGATACAGCTATTACTCACATCAGAACATGTGCAGCCTGTGGAAAGGTGTGCTTCTAGTTAGAGGATTGAAAAAGCATGTCAAAAGACCTCATACTATGGCACCTGTTCCCCCTGCCTGCCAGCACAGCTGTGCATTATGCAATAGAATGTGCAAATCTTTGGCCAGGCTCAAATGTCATACAAGAGCTTCACATTGCATCATCAGTGATTCATTTCAATGCTTTTTTTCTAGCAATGGCAAGAAAAGAAATATACATGTGTGTGTGTGTATTCATACATGCAACAGACCTTTTCCAGTTTCTATCTACCAAATCCACCACCAAGGCCTTGTTCAGCCACATGCTATAATAGAAGACACATGTTGAAGGAGCCACAGAGTGGGACTGACTCTGAAACCATGAAGTTAAGAAGGAAATTTCTTACTGCACATTTCTTACATCTGTAACAATTTTGGTAAAATAACTAAGCTGAAAGGAAACTGATGTTTGGAAGATTCTTACCTGAGATTACAATGGAAGCAATGTTCTCACCATTTTACTAAAACTTTTGAGAATTTCAGTAAAATATTTGAAATTTGAAATTAGTGTGTGGAATTTTACTCTGTAAAGTGGTTGCTATTAGGAAGGGCATGCAGCTGTAGAAACCATGCCAAAATGGACAGTCAGAGCCTGAGTACCTTTTATAGAGCCTTTGAAGTACATGTCTATAAATTGAAATGAGAAGCAACGTTTTATTGTGCACTGCACCAATACAACAATGTACACCTGTGCAGCTTAGAGTGAAAGACTGTTGAGTGGAAGGTTTTGATGTAGAAATAAAGACTTTAAAAAGGCAGGGGTTTTTCTGTAGTAAAGAAAAATGGTTGTTCCGGGTAATTCAGTATGTAACTTTATAAGTAATGTGATGTATGTAATTCATAGCTAATGTAAGCAAACTAAGTTCATGCAGAATAAAGTGTAAATCAAAAGAGCTTAAGTAAATTTAGACATTATAAAACCTTACTGTGAACTAAATAAGAATGTAAGCAGATTCCTTTTATGCTACTGATGTCCAGAAATTTGGAATAAATTTTTTGATGGACAGTTTTATATTTTGTTGACCACTCCTCAATGAAGGTGTACCCATCTTCCTTCCCTTATCAATAGCATTGATCAGCCGCTTGTAAAGCAGTCATGAATTAAGCTAGCACTTAGTGGACAGTCTAATTTGAATATTTGTGCTTTTGGTGGCTCATCGTTAATTAAATGATATTTATTTATGTACAACATAGTGTAAATCAAAAGAACTGAAATGAGTTTAAATGGGACTCAGCTAACAGATGTCGTTTATGTAAAACAAAGATTGGAATAGAAGAAACGATATGTGTGTATGTGTGTGTATATCTATGACAACCTGCAAACTATGTTTGGATAATTGCTTTCTCTATCTTTCTCTGTCCATTAGTATTCATAAACATGACTCGTCTTGGCTCTTATAAAAGAACTGCCATGTTTTACGTCTGTTTGTATTGTAACTGTTGTCGTTGTTGTTGTTAACATTGTAGTCAATGATGTTGTTGTTATCATTGTAGTCGATGATGTTGATGCTACTCTCATGTTTATCATAATCCTTTCCAATGATATTACATTTAAAATCAATTAACGATAGCAACCATATAATCAAATGGAATATAATACTAGCTTTTGTCATTAGAGATAATTACAATAATTGGATTCTTTGTAAATAATTGTTTCAGATTAGAGTTACAGTTATAATTCTGTTCAGTATGTACATCCATAGTTATATTTACTCTGCCTATCTTTGCAGTATTTTCCATCTGGCAATTATCATTTTGTTATACAACTATGCAGTCAATAGTACAGATTAATGGAATTTAAAATAAATCCTTGGTGAAAAAAATGTCCATTGAGAAGCCATCTACTGCAAGGCTACAGGAATCATCATTAAAGTAACCCTCTCTCTAATGCAACATTCTAGCCATCGGTTATAAATAACTTGAATAAATTCCTAAAATATCAAAGTTTAGATACAGCTATTAGCAAGCACAACATACAAAATTCTCGTGCTGCTTATCTTCCATTTAGGATTGCGATCTGCTTTTAGAGGAAACCTTTTAAGAACAATAAAGATTTGCTGGTTGTTCTTTTAAGCGACCACATCATTTCTCTGCATTAATTTGTGATAATCATAAATATTTCTTTCATA
>NC_043009.1:31536862-31539362 GCF_006345805.1 Octopus sinensis | reverse complement strand
AGAACTTTCTAGAAGAAACATAAGCCATAACATATAACATCAACCTATGAAGAATGGCACTTCGCTCAGTTAATATCTTTGTCATATAGCGTCTATAAATACTTTTCAAGGGTTTTATGTGGAATTAAATTCTAAGATGAAGGCATCCCCTTTAGGATCTGTATACAGAAATGCTATAAAGTTTGCCTTGTGTAATAGTTTTTTTACATATGTTATGTGTTGTTTTTCACTATGTTTTGTTTACGTTTTTATTTCATTGTCCTTTTTTTTTTATTTTAGTATAAGGTCTTAATGGGAAGAATGTTTTCAGTAACTTGAGTTATTAGGAAATGAGTTTAAAAACAAAATAAAAGCAATGAATTGCAAAAAAATTAAAAAATAATAAATAATAAATAAAATAAATAAACTAAAAAATATAATTAATAAAAATAGAGCTAGGCTGAACTGAAAAACATTGTGGTGTTATTTTGGAGTATTTTTTGGATATATATTTTTCTGCTGAAAGGAACCTATATAACAGAGAAGAATATTGTTAAAAGATTTTAAAATATTTTTGAAGTTGAAAATTTGGCTATTGAATGTGTGGAATATAATAAGAAACAGGAAGAGAAGAGGAAATTAATTCCAATCTTCATAAAGTCCAATAGAGTTTCCTTAATTCAAGAATATCTATGAAGCCTTTCAGAATTGCAGCTGGCTCAACTGAAGAGCTGGACCGAACAGCTGAGATGTAGCTTCAATGCCATCAATGCTACAATGCTCCTGCTGTGACCTACACAATTTACTTGCAGCAGTCCTTTTCAGTTAAGTGGTAAATCAGTATCCTTTATCTGTTCATATCGCTGCTATTAGTGGCATGTTCACATGCTAACTGAAAGAAATTGACAAATAATTTATCAGTTTATCAATGTGAGTTCAAATTTCATCCATGACCGTAGTTGGAAATGAAGGCAGCCTGGCTGCAGAAATTCTCTGAGGCAGAAACGACCAAAGATGATAAAGGACTTGTCAGGCAATCCGTATGCTGCTGCTTTGTAAAAACCATCCAGTACACTCTGTGTTGGCTTTAGGAAGGGCATCCATCTATTGAAACCATGCCCCAAAACAGACAGAACTTACTGTTAAAACATCTAACCCATGCCAGCATAGGAAATGAACATTAAATGATGATGAGGGTGATAATTATGATGATGATGATGATGACGACAACGACAATAATGATGGGGATCCATGATTGTATGTATGCATAAAAATGATATAAAAATGCTTTTATCTTACTGTCTGATATTAGTGTGTGTGTGTATATATATACATTAGTTAGATAAAGTTACAATATGATCTGGTTTTCGCTTCTTTTATTATTGGATGTTAAAATAATTTTTTTTACAATGTTGAAGTGCCTTAAACATTAAAAAAGTATTTAGTAATGTTCATAAAGTTCTATTAGTGCTTTCATATGTTCAAAGTAATCATCAGATTTCAAAATGTTTTCAACTGACCGTTGAGTTGTGTGCTTGAAAACTGTAGTAAAATGACTGACTTCTTCCATTTTATACCTTTCAGAAAGCTCTGACAAGCTGGATTTTTTTAATACGGTTTTGACCAATCAGTATGCAATTTAAACATTTTGGTCTGCTGGATACACTGGTATTACTGGCATAGCTTGCCCCTTTATTTTAACCAATTAGCTTGTGGTCTATATGTAATGGTTTTAGGAATGAGCAAGCTTAGTTGGTTTCGATTGTGGAAATCTTCTCATCAGAAGAAGTCTACTGATCGGTGGGTGTCTTCTGTAATTTGTTTAAATTTATAGGTACAGATAAATTTTTTAATCCACATCATTAACTGGTTGTCATATTATTGCTGCTATTTGTGTTCAGAACAGGTTTGAACTTTTTGATAAACAGTTTTTCTTTTATCTTTCTTCCAACCTCATCTGTGTCTTGTTGTTTGTGGAAAGGAAAAAAATCAGAAACATTTTCTGACCACATGTTTCTATGTTCACTCAGTGGAATTTGACGAATATTAGTGTTCCGGAATTGTTGTCTGTGGACTCGTGAATGTTCCAATAATGCACCAATATAGAGTTTCACCAATATATAGTTCCTCACAATTTGGACATTTGATGCAGTAGATCAAATTTCTGCTTTTGCAGTTCATAACTACATTTCTGAAAATCTGTCCATTTTTTTTTTTGTTCTAATGGATCTACCAGTATACATGTATTGGCACATTCCACATTTGTTATCATTACACTTGAATATTGTGAATGGTTTATCCTGTTTGTTCACATTGGATTTTACTTTTGTTAATAGTTTCTTTAAGTTATGCTGTTGCCTTTTGCTTAGAATAAATGTTTGATTAGTTATTATGTTGTTTTAATTTTTCCCTTAGTTTCATGATTGGCAAATTTGTTTTGATGATGCTAAAAATGTTTTGGTGATGCAGATTGTGTGTTACTAGAAATGGTATTGTGTTCCGTTGATTGGTTCGCCTTTCT
>NC_043009.1:31506862-31531862 GCF_006345805.1 Octopus sinensis | reverse complement strand
TTCAAATCTTCTACAGATATTTGCATGAGTATTTCTGTTGTACATTTAATCAGGGACGTACTGCCTAGGTAGGCAAGTTAGATAATGCCTACCTTGAATAAAATAGATCCATAACAACATTTTTATTTTATGGCAAAATATGCACCGAATTCAATAAAAATATGAAGATTACTCTGATTATTATGCATAAAATGCAAAATATTGTATTATTTTGTAGATTAGGTAAGCATGATTCGCCCCTGCTTTTCAATCTCAGTATCTAAGCTATGCACAGAACTGCTGTAGGAAACATGTAGTGTACACTCCTACAGCACTGCATTCTTTATGTGCTGTAAAGGCAAAAATAAATCTACTAGTCAACTCAGTCATGCGCCTGTGTTTTATTTATTTTTTTGTGTTTTACTACATAGAGGTCACCAACTGCCTACTTTGAGTAATTACTGATGGCACGTGCCTGTATTTAATACATGTCACAATACAAGTTATTGGTAATGTATGCCTTATAATCTGGTAGTATTAAGGTTAATTAATCAGCTCAAAAGATTAACCCTCATCTGTTTAGAGAATGAACTTGCTTGTCACTTACCGCTTGAATTTCACAGCCCCTTAAACAACCATGAAATATAAAGCATTGATCATTTTAATAAATCAAGAACTTATTATGTATGGTATTTGATATACCCTGATTATTATTCCTCTTTCTGGTACAAAGACTTACCACTGGCCACCCTGTGTTATTTTGAATTATCTCTCTCAACATACATACACATATATATATATATATATATATATATCATTTGTAGAAAAGATAAATCCGGAAGCACACTCTAAGATGTAGAGCAGTATATATTTTAATGGGGAAGACCGGTAATCCCATTAACCAGCCTTCCCCATTAAAATGTATACATGTGTTTATGTATATATATGTGTGTGTGTGTGTGTATAAATTACAAAAACAGAACAAGAACATAACCGACAACAATAAACATGTACAGACAGATAGCTGATACAAAGACAGATAGGAAAAACCAGGACGAATCATTCATGGCCTTTTATTCAACAGTCAAGTTTCCAATTATCATTACAGTTTCGGTCTGTTACACTTGAAACTGTTCAAAATTGGTTGGCCCCAAAAATCTAAGCAAAGAGCTTTAAATTTTTGGAAAAAAGCAAGTGAATGTGTATGACAACATAGACAAGAAAAAAATCAGAAAACGGAGAAAATATTACACGATTACAAATATAAACAACACAAGAATAACATCAGATGTCTTTCCACTAAAAAGGACAAGTTAATTTAAGCTGGCATGTAGAGTGAAAGCCTTGAGGCACAAACATAGATGGAAGTCAGGTGATAGGAAAATAAGATGTTGTATGGGCAGCGGTCAGGCTGAGAAAGAAGACAGGACGGGGGTCTTTACCCATTTTAGTGTTCTTCTAGAGTAGAAGTTCTTAAACATTTGGCCCCCCCGCCTCATGGCCATATAATACCCCCAGCACCCCACCCCTATTTTTATGTATAAATAAATATTTTATATTTTACTAATTTATATATACTATGAAACATTTGATATTTAATATATTATATAATTTGCATACAATATTATAATAATATCATAATAAATGCATAACATCCACAATTCACTGCCTTCCTCACAATTCCGCCTTTTTCTCTACCTTTTTTTCTACCTCTTAGGCACCAGAACCCACCTGGACTGTCTCAATGCCCAGCGGGGGGCAGGGAGGTAGAAGAGCCCACTTTAAGAACCTATGTTCTAGAGGAATGCCTTAACAAAGGTCAAGGGGCCTCCCACTCTTAGAGTATTTATATAGATACACATACACACACACACTATGGCTGTCTACTCACTATACATAGGCATGAACATTGCTGATGGGTGAGTGTCCAGTGATGCCCATGCAAGGGTTAAAAGTTGGCTGTGGTTTGCATAAACCACAGCGAACCTCACCAGCAATAACAAGAAGCCCAGAGCAAAGCAAAGGACAAGATTTCTGACTCAGTAGAGCAGCAAGCTTTATATATGAGTTTAGTGTTCACCTGTGTGAAGGCAGTTGGCTCAGTGGTTAGTGCCTGAGCCTCACAATCATGAGTTAAATTCCAGGACTGGGCTGTTTGTTGTGTTCTTGAACAAAACAAATTTATATATATATATATATATACATATATATACATATATACATATATATATACATACATACATATATATATATATGCACACATATACATATATATATAGATATATGTGTATTATATATATATACATATGTATATATATGTGTATTTATATGTATATGTATATATATATATATATTATATATATATATATATATATATATATATACATACATACATACGTAAGCACAGACGCACAAACACACACACACACATACACACACACATGCACATATCTGTCCTGGAGATGATTTTAAACTGCCTCCAGTGGTGGGGCTGTGGCTTCAGGTGTTCCCAGGTTCTGAGGATTATGGAACCACCTCTTAGCCACTGTTGTTCCTTCCTCTACGCTGACCCAAATTAGTAGCACCTCTCAGGGTCTCAGCAATGGCTGAATTAGGATATGAGTAATAGCATGTAAAAATACTTGTGTTGTAATTAAGCCCACTAAGAGTGAGGGCCCCTAGGCCTTTGTTAACACATTCCTCTAGGAGACACTAAAAAGAGTAAATACCCCACTTCAGTCATGAATGATCATGGAATTGCACCTAAAATGTTCCGCTCCGAGGTACAAGTCAGGGCAAGGTTTCATGGAAGACAAACAGTTGCCCATGTATATCAACCTCTTCTCTCTACACCACAAATGTTATCCAAGGGAAAGGCAAAGGGGCCAATACAGCTTGGCACCAGTGACGTTGCAAGTCATTCCTATGTATATATATATATTATATATATATATATATATATATGCACACACACACACATATATATATATATATATGTTCGAGTGTGTACCAAAAGAAAAGGAAGAGAGAGGCGGGGAGCAGACAATTGAATCCTGATACTGTCCTTTGGTTCATTGGATCATGTCAAGCCACCCAACCCATGCTAACATGGAAGACAGATGTTAAATGATAATGATGATAATGCACACGCACGCACACACATACACACACACACACGCACACACACACACACTATATGTCTATATGTGCATGCACACTCACATCAGATACACATTATACACACAAATCCACATGCATACACATATGCATATACAGAGACAGACATTTATATATATGTGGGTGTATATGCATGTGTATGTGTGCGTGGATGCATGGGCATGTGTGTATATATGTATGCAGGCATATAGTGGGAATACGTGATATAGATAAAGATGTGTATAACTGTTTGTTTACATTCTCAATCAATAGATGCGCACACACATGACAATTTTGTTTTTGTACAAACGCAGATGCACAGCGACACGATATACCTGGGTGCATGTATATCTGTGTGTGCATGTGTGCATATGTATGAGACAGTGTATGCATCATTGTGCATATACGTGTTTGCACATCTACGTATATTTTCATGTTTGTGTGTTGCATATGTACATATGCATTTATGTGGTTGCGTGCATATATGTCTGCTTGCATATATATATATATATATATGTATATATGCATGTTTGTGTGTCTGGCATATATGCATGTGTAGTCATGTGTTTGTATGTGTGACTATATATATATTATATATATATATATATATATATATATATATATACATATACTTACGTGTTTTTGTGTGCATATATACAAATACATTTGTGTTTGTAAGTACATATACACACACATATAAGTATACATATATATGTATATAAATATATATATGTATATATATTTATGTATTTGTGTGTGCATATATATATGTATACAAATACACACACATAAACGCACATAGAAATATATACATATACATACACATATATACATATATATATGTACACATGTATACATATAAACATATATATATATATATTATATATACATATATATATATATACACATATATACATATAAGCATATATATATATTTATAGTATGTATGTATATGTATACGTATACGTATACACATGGTGTTCTGCATCACTGTATGTGTGCCATTATATATGTTTGCGTATAACATATGTCTCAGTTGATGCAAGAATTTATTCAATATCAGGTTTCAATTAATTGTCAAAATGCATATTTATATTTTCCTCGCAGATGTTACACGATAAAATATCATATGTCCAACTGAAAATTAGATATCTGTGTTTTCACGCTTGCCTTCCCACGAGATCATGGAACATGTCCACTGAAGCGACTAGCAGAGTCATCTTGCATACTCCAAGAGATGCTTATTGCATCTATCTATCAGCTGTGAATCAATTATATTTCTTCTATACTTCATTGAGGATGTGATTTCTCATCTGTATCGCACTGACAACACTTGCTCTTCTCCTAAATGCAAACCATTTGGGATTGTCTTTCATTATATCTGCATGTAGATATATTTGTTGACGTGTATGTGTGTGTGCATGTGTGTGTGTATGTGTGCATGTCAGTAGATGTGTGTGTATGCGTCTGTGTGTCAGTAGATGTGTGTGTTTATATATATTTGATGAGGACTGTTGTACAGTAGTATGTGTGCACATGTGTGTAACTGATTTATATGTGTGTGTGTGTGTGTGTGTGTGTATGTATAAGTACACAATTCACACACACATGTCTATGTACGTATATATATATATATATATATATATATATATGTATACATACATACATCTATATATACATATATATACATGTATGTATGTATGTATGTATGTGTGTATGTATGAATGTTCACACACATACGCACACACAATACAAGCATATTGTGTAAACTACATTCCTCATTGACAGGCCACTGCTAGATGTGTTCACAGTTGGTTGGGTTATGACATCTAATTTAGATGGCCAAAGGTGCTGTGTGACCTTGGTGTAGTGGTTAGTGTAGCTATTTCCTATACAACAGGCAGAGTTCAATTCCCATAGGTAAGGGTACAATGTTTTTCTTCTATCTTCTCTATTATATATTCCTATCTACCTAAATATGCACAAATATAAACACACACACACATTCATACACATACATATATGTGTGGTGGTGCCATGTGAAAAGCACCCAGTGCACACTCTGTAAAGTGGTTGGCTTTAAGAAGGACACCCAAACCTAGAAACCATGCCAGAACAGGCAATGGTGTCAGATGCTGTTCCTGGCTTTGTCAGTTCTTGCCAAACCTGTCAACCCATTCCAGCATGGAAAGTGGATGTCGACTGATGATGATAATGATATACATATGTACATGGATGTAAATCTCTATATACATGTTTGTTTATCAGTATCTCTAATTCTCTCTCTTCTTCTCTCTGTTTTTCTCTCTCTGTGTCCAGACAAATCACAAATCATTTCTGGTTGATGGCCCTGCTCGATCTGTAGAAAAGGCGTAGTTAGAAACTCCACAAGATGTACCAGGTGTAAGCTATGAACACATAAGAGGTGCAGCAATATCAAAGGAAGGTTAACTGGGATGGTAGTTTTTGTGTCTGGCAGATGCACAGGTGCAATAAACACTGAAGATGTACAGAAAACAGAGGGGAAATTAGGAAGAAAAGCTAGAGGTAGTTAATAGCTTCCATTACCTAGGTGGATTCTCTGAAAGGGTAGCTGCTAGAATAAGAATATCCTGGGTAAAGTTCAGAGAGCTCCTACCTCTGGTGGTAGCAAAGGGCCTCTTGGTCAGAGTGAAAGGTAGACTATATGATGCCTGTGTGTGAACAGCCATGC
Source organism: Octopus sinensis (assembly GCF_006345805.1). Classification (NCBI taxonomy): domain Eukaryota; kingdom Metazoa; phylum Mollusca; class Cephalopoda; order Octopoda; family Octopodidae; genus Octopus; species Octopus sinensis. The sequence continues at coordinate 31,526,014 of NC_043009.1, read as the reverse complement.
AACACAGCAGTGAAACATGAGCTGTGACTGCAGGAGACATGCGTAGGCTTGAAAGAAATGAAGCTAGTATGCTCCACTAAATGTGTAATGTTAGTGTGCATACATAACAGAATGTAAGTGACCTGAGAGAAAAGTTGGATATAAGAATCATTAGATGTGGTGTGCAAGAAGAGACGACTGCACTGGTATGGTCATGTGTTACATATGAATGAGGTCAGCTGTGTGAAGAAGTGTCACACCCTAACAGAAGAGGGAACCTGTGGAAAAGGTAGACCCAGGAAGACATGGGATGAGGTAGTGAAGCACGACCTTTGAACGTTAGGCCTCACAAAAGCACTGACATGCATCCAAGATCTTTGGAGATATGCTGTGCTCGAGAAGGCCCAAGAAACCAAAAGAAATCATAGCCATGGCTGATGCCAGTGTTGCATAACTAGCCCATTTAAAAACACCTTTCAATCGTTGAGCAATACACCATGCTTGTGAAGACCTGTTGAACCAAGTGAAATCTTAATTGTGGCTAATGTCAGTGCTACCTGACTGGTACCCATGCTGGTGGCACATGAAAAGCAAGCACCATTCAAGCATGGCTGATGCCAATGCTGCCTGACTGGCATCTGTGCCAGTGGAACACAAAAAGCACCATTTGAGCTTGACCAATGCCAGTGGCATATGAAAAGCACCATTCATATGTAGTCGATGCCAGTGCTGCCTGATGTAAAAAGCACCCACTACACTACACTCAGGGTGGTTGGCGTTAGGAAGGGTATCCAGCTATAGAAACTTTGCCATATCAGATTGGAGCCTGGTGCAGCCTCCAGGCTTGCCAGTCTTCAGTCAAACTATCCAACCCATGCCAGCATGGAAAGTGGTCGTTAAGCAATGACGACAACGATGATATATAGGATATTAAGATAAATCATCTTAAATTATTACAGATATTAATCTGGGTAAAGAACCAGTAAACTAGTCTGGTGACTGCAAGAATTTGAAGTTTCTGCTCATTAATTTATGATGATAATTAGATTATTAGAATTTCCACACCAGTAACGTCTGGAATATTGGTATTGTCCCAGTATCTCTTTATAGTGTTACAATTAGACGGCATATTTTCTAGTTCCCAGCATTTTGTGTTATTCGAGGAGGTCCTCCTGAAAAAATAGGGTCATAAGGCAGGTTTCCTAGATTCTGTGACATATATATATATATATACTCACTTGCTGGTGAGTATATGCGTGTTGCCAAGCAGACCTCTCTGCAGGAAATGACTCTGCATCCATCCCCTCATCTCCTAGCATGAAGTTAACTCATCACCCTTCCACACCTACCCCAGGGCTCATAGTCCTGTTAACTGCAAGAGGACAATAATAGTGTAGGTGCTTCAAAAAAAAAAGAAAAAGCATCTGGTCCATATTATAAAATAGGTGGCATCAAGCCATTAAAACTATGCCAAAGGAGATATTGGAGTTGATGCTGTCATTGGATACCTTTTAGTAGCCCATCCATCCATTTTCTGCCCCACTAATCCTGAGAGGAACATGAGATAGATTCCTCAGGCCCCTCTTTCAAAGTGTCCTATCAGAAGCAACCATCATAAGATAATCTGACTGGATTCTCAAGCGTAATCAAAGGAGATTATGGATACCTATTTCTTTACTACCCACAAGGGGCTAAACACAGAAAGGACAAACAAACAGATTAAGTCGATTATATCGACCCCAGTGCATAACTGGTACTTATTTAATCGACCCCCAAAAGGATGAAAGGCAAAGTCGACCTTGGCGGAATTTGAACTAAGAACGTAACGGCAGACGAAATATGGCTACGCATTTCGCCCGGCATGCTAATGGAGATTATGAATACAATCTAACCAATGCGTTCTTGGTCTGCTCCTAAATCTCTTGCCAGCTCGAAGAATCTGTTTTACCATTCTTTCCTTTGATATCAGTGACCAGCAGAATAGCAAGCCTAAAATATAAAAGAAAATAAATATTAAAAATAAATGCTGGAAAGGCAAAAATAGACAATGAGTGAAGATCCATTATTGGAAAATTAAGTCTTGTTGTGAAGTGAACTAAATAATAATAAAGATAATAATAATAACAATCACTAGAAATAAAGAGTTTATTAAGTTGAGATTTAAGAAAATTCAAAGAGTGCTAATGCAATTTATAGGGGCATAAGCATACGTATGTCATTTCTCCCTCTCTCTCTCACCATCTATCTTTATGTGCATACATACATACATACATACATACATACATACATACATACATACATACATACATACATACATATATATATATACATACATATATACATATATATATATTTATATTTATATATATATATGTATGCATGTATATGTATGTCTTGTTTTCTGTGTGTGTGTATATATATTATATATATATATACACACACTAACACATTTATGACTAAAGAGCTGCATGACCCCACCAAACCATTTAAAACATTTCCATTAACTGATACGATAATAGTGGCAGAATGCTCAAGTCCCACAGGAAAAACAACTATTAATTCACTTGAAATTTCTAATGGATAAGATGGATGTGAATATAAATATAAAGTAGATGCATTTTGATAAAAACTTTGCACTATGTACTTCAGCAAAATGCCCTTTATTTTGGCAGTAATTGCAAAGAGCAATTTATGCTGTGCCAGATCTTATGTTGAAGTAAATTTTACTGTAATAAAACGAGTCCTTTTTTATCATTGTAAAAATTGTTATTGATAATAAAATGGTTATGTGTGAAGATGAAAAATAAACTTAGTATTTTTTTTGCACTCAATCTACAGGGTTTCTTTTATAAGTACATAAAAACATTATTAAGTATCTGCTATTTATAGATTGTCATTTCTGGTGTCATTTTCCGATGCAAGTGATACATATAAACACACACACACACACACACACACAAACATATATATATAGGTGCAAGTGTGGCTGTGTGGTAAGAAGTTTGTGTTGTGTATTCTACTATAGCCTGTAGCCAACCAAAGATTTCTGAGGGGATTTGGTTGATGGAAACTGAAAGAAGCCCATCGTTTATAAATATGTATGTGTGTGCATCTGTATTTGCCCCACCACCACGACGACCACCACCACTTGACAAGTGTTGGTGTGTTTAGGGCTTCATAACTTAGCAGCTCTGCAAAAGAGTTTGATAGAATAAGTATCAAGCTTAAAAATAAAATAAATACTGGAATCGATTCTTTCAACTACAAATTCTTCAAGAGGGTGTCCCAGCATGATCACAGCCTAAGTATAATGTAATATATATATACATATACAAACACATATACATATATATATACACACACATACACACACACACATATATATATATATATGTATACATACATATGTATATGTATATGTATATGTATATGTATATGTATATATATATATATATATATATATATACATATATATATACATATATATATACATATATATATACATATATATATATATATATATATAATATATATATATATATATATAAGCACGACCTTCGAACTTTAGGCCTCACTGAGGAAATGACCAGCGACCGAGACCTTTGGAAATATTCTGTACGTGAGAAGACCAGGCAGGACAAGTGAGCCCAGCCCACTTATGAATGCCTTTCCTCCCTTGGACACAAAGACCTGTTGAGGCAAGCGAAGTCGATATAGAACCTCATCCGACGACAGGCACCCATGCTTGCGAAGACATGTTGGGGCAAGCGAAATCGAAATCGAAATCGAAGTCAAAATCGAATTGAACCAGCCAGGATCCCTGGTCTGGTGGTACGTAAAAAGCACTATCCGACTCGTGGCCGATGCCAGCGCCGCCTCCACTGGCTTCTGTGCCGGTGGCACGTAAAATACACCAATCTGACCGTACGACAGGCACCCATGCCAACCCCCTTGCTTGCGAAGACATGTTGGGGCAAGCGAAATCGAATCGAACCAGCCAGGTTCCCTGGTCTGGTGGTACGTAAAAAGCACTATCCGACTCATGGCCGATGCCAGTGCCGCCTCCACTGGCTTCCGTGCCGGTGGCACGTAAAATACACCAATCTGACCGTACAACAGGCACCCATGCCAACCCCCTTGCTTGCGAAGACATGTTGGGGCAAGCGAAATCGAAATCGAATTGAACCAACCAGGATCCCTGGTCTGGTGGTACGTAAAAAGCACCATCCGACTCGTGGCCGATGCCAGCACCGCCTCGTCTGGCTTCCGTGCCGGTGGCACATAAAATACACCAATCCGACCGTGGCCGTTGCCAGCCTCGCCTGGCACCTGTGCAGGTGGCACGTAAAAAGCACCCACTACACTCACGGAGTGGTTGGCGTTAGGAAGGGCATCCAGCTGTAGAAACACTGCTAGATGAGACTGGAGCCTGGTGCAGCCTTCTGGCTTCCCAGATCCCCGGTCGAACCGTCCAACCCATGCTAGCATGGAGAACGGACGTTAAACGACGATGATGATGATATATATATATATATGAGAGTATTGTAGTTCACTTGAAGCATTGTGTATTGATTGTAAAGTTGATGTTGTACCATTCAAAACAGTTTATCCTTTAGTTATATATATATATAGAAACACCAGCGAAAATAATTAATTTTATTTTATCGCATTTTGAATTTGTTTATATATATATATATATATATGGGCTTCATGGAGGCAACGACCAGGGACTTTGGTATTGTCATGCTTGAGAAGAAGACCCATCAAGCCAAGCAAAATTGCAGTTGCAGCAGATAGGTGTCATGCAAATAGCACCCATGTTGGGGGTATGTAAAAGCACCCATTACACACTCAGAGTTGTTGGCATTAGGAAGGGCATCCAGCTGTAGAAAATCATGTCAAATCAGACTGGATCTTGGTGTAGACTTCCAGCATGCCAGCCCAGACAAACTGTCCAACCCATGCTAGCATGGACAACAGATGTTAAATGATGATGATGATGATGACGACTTTGAGGATTATATATATATATATATATATATATATATATATATATATATACACAATAATGACAATATAATGATATATCATAATAATAATAACATATATACTCCGATTAACATTTATCTAAATAACTGACTGAAAAATAATTAGCTAACTACCAGCTAGAATCAAACCCACAAATCAACGCTAACATGGCTCTTTGTGCATCTGATTGTGCCAGAACGCTCACCCATTAATTTTCAGTCAAATTAATGTGTAGATACTTCACTGTCTAGAACTGCATATAATATTTGTAAACAGATCTGTAGACTAGATATGTTACAGAGGAAAAGTGACTACAAAAGCCATTTTTTTACTATAATAGCTATAAATAAATCCAATGTACAATAATTCATGTTAGCATTGATCTGTGGGTTCGATTCTAGATGTAAGTTAGCTCATCGTTTACCAGTCAACTGTTTAGATAAATGTTGGAGTATATATATTATTATCATGATATAGTATATAGTTATTATTGTATAAAAATGGTGAACTATCAGGAACTATTAATTCACTATTTGGTCCAAAGAGAGGTTCATTTGTGAGACGTGACAACATAGAAGAGCACTCATTCACTCTCTGTATGTGATTAGACTTGGAAATTTGTGAGGATCGCACTGACCCAATTTGTTGACTTCTGATGGCACACAGGTGTCGATGAATGGTTGAATGACCAAATCCAAGCTTCTCAGCTAGTTCCTCAACAGTTACAATGGGATTTTGTTCCACCAGGTTTTGCAAAACATCCTCGTTGAGCTCTACAGATCATCTAGGATGAGGCTTGTCTTCTAGACTGTAGTTTCTGGCTTGGAATTTCTGGAACCACCGTTGACTCTGGCTTACGCTTAGTGTCCAATCCCCATAACATAAATTAATTTTCCTCGCACTTTCCATTGCATTTTTGCCTTTATTGAACTCATAAGAGCAAAATATGCTGACTATGCTCCTTCACCACTTACATTATAGCTTTGAAAAAATAACTGTTAAAATCTGCACTCTTCAAAACTTGCACTAAGAATAAGGATAAGGTAAAATTACTACCTGCTTTAATAGCAAGTTGATGCAGGTGATTTATCCCATCCCCCTCCAACATTTAGTTCATGCAATTGAAAAAAAACGCATTATGTATGGGATGACCCAATATACATATATATGTGTGTGTATATGTATAAATAAATATAAATATATAAATATATATATATACATATATACACACACACACACACACACACACACATATATATATATATATATATATATATACACATATATATATATACATATATACATGCATATACATACACAGACACACACATACGTGTAACTCTTTGAATCTGCTTGAATCTATGTAAAATGAAGAAATATGTTACTGTTTAAAATCTCATTTGTTTGTGTGCTCTTCAATAAATACATATACATGTGTGTGTGTGTATATGTGCATGAATATGTGTATGCTTGTGTGTGCTTATATGCATATATATATATATATACATGTCCATATATATATATATATATATATACACACACACACACACACATATCCATATATATATACACACACACACTCATGCATGTGTGTATTTGCTTCTATATGCAAGTGTAATAATGTATATGTGTGTATATGTATATGTATATATATATGTATTTGTATGTATGTATGTCTGTCTGTATGTATGTATGTATGTATATATATGTATATATATATTTGTGTGTATATATATAGAGTGAGAGAGAGAGAGGGGTGGAGAGATCTATACCTAAATGTCTCTATTGATAGGGATATATTTAATACACATACACACACATACACACACACATACACATCTTGTTTGTAATGAGTTAGTGATTTTGGCTATTTGACATTGTGAGTTTATATTCTTCACAGAGTTTATGTGTCTATAGGATTCTGTTTACCAATATTTGAATTCTGTTTGCTTCCCAACCATTACATTCACCAGAACCGTCTGTTCTTTTAGGTTTTCAACTAAGAAAGGAATCGATGCTTTCATAATTGACCATTTGCTAGTTAAGAATTTGGTAACTACTGATGCACAGAAAATAAGTTTACAGAGTAAATGGCTTGCAGTGTATGTCTCTTTCTGTGTGTTCATATATGTGTGTGTAGTTGTGTATATATGTGTATATATATGTATATGTGTGTGTGTATGTATATATACATATATGTATGTATGTATGTATGTATCTATATGTATATGTATACACACACACACATATATGCACATACATATTTATATATATATATATATATATATATATATATATTATATATATATATATGCACATATATATATATACATATATATACATACATACACATTTATATTCATATATATATATATGTGTGTGTGTGTGTGTGTATATGTATATTCATGCTGGTACTCATATGCAGATTATAAACACATGTGTAATATATTTATATATATATATATATATATATAAAATCTCTTAGGAGTATCAACACTGCACACATGATGCTAAATTCTGTAAAAATGCTTCCAAAGATATTAGATTGATGGTGTTTTGATGTCTGTAATTTTTGCTGTCAGGTTTGTGTTCCCGTTCTGTTAATATTGCCTTAGTTGCCAGTTTTTCTGAATGGCCAATTCCATATGATGGACTTGGATTTGAACATTAATCATTATAAATGGAATTTCTTTTACAAATTCAAATTTACTGATTTTTTAGGGTCTCTCAGTAACTTATTTATTCACCAAATACGAGTCTACCTTTGAGAATCTTTTTACTTATACTAAGATAATTCACCATATGCCTCTATTGTAACCAAAAATGGGCAAACCCAATGGAAATTTAATCAATTCCTGCAGTCTTAACTGTTCTGGGCAAAAATTCAGTAAACACTAGGTATTTATTCACTTTTGTTTAGAAATTTTCTAAAATATTACAATAATACTTCACTTCTGTTCTAAACATATATTTGTGCTAATATTAAACAACATTTTTATTTTATATATATGCTCATAGGTTGCAGCATAAAGGGTAAATCTGTTGCTTTTAGTTACCAGAGAAGAGCTTTCTTTGAAAGATTTTAGTGAAATTTGACATTGCAACTAATGGACAGTGTATAGAGGATTTATATAGGATCATTTTTATGCTGTGAAAAACCTGTTAACTGTCAACAGTTGCTAAATTGAGAATGACAGCTAACAAAATTTATCAATGTTTCTTTCTTTTATTTCATGTGTTCTGAAGGCAAGAAAGGTTCTTAGCTTTAGTGTAGCCGATGGGATGTATTTTTCATCTCTTTCGCAATAAAGAGACACATGAGCATTCTAAAATAAAAGATAAGTAAATCACCTGAAATCCAGATGATGGAATTCAGCTTCCTGCTGCAGAAATATGCATTGGAAGAACTGTAAAAGTATCCTCATTTTGTTATGAATTTATAATGGAGCTAAAAGTTAATATTTGCTTTCCAGTAACTGATATATCAATATTTTTAGACTGTTGCTAAAAGACTTAAATATAAAGCAACTCAAATATAAAAACATGGAAATTTGCAGGAAAATGCTATTCCTTGAACATAAGTTTAGAATGAATCCTTGTCTTTCCATCTTTGTGTGTTCCCCATAAATGGAAGCATTTCAGACACACTTCTTGGTCATTATGGGATTCCTCTTATAAATCTTTGAAGCCCAATAATTAACTCACCTTTTATGGGGAACACACTCAGAGGGAAAGACAGGGATTAATTCTAAACTTAATTAGTGCAAAGTAATTAATTACTCTACAACAATGGTTTATTGTGGATTCTTAGAAATATGAAATGAGCAGAAATCATGTCTGTGTGTCTTACATTCTACTTCTTGCCATTTACGTTTTACTTGTTTCAGTCATTAGATTGTGGCCATGCTGGGGCACCAGCTTGGAAAAATTTATAGTTGAATGAATCAACCCCAGCACTTCATTTTCTACTTTTTTGCAAACCTGGTACTTATTCTATCGGTGTGGTCTATTTGACTAAACTACTAGCTTATGGGGATGTAAACACACCAACACCGGTTGTCAAGAGGTGGTGAGAACAAACACAGACACAAAGACACACACACTCATATGATAGGCTTCTTTCAGTTTCCATCTCCTAAATCCATTCACAAGGCTTTAGCTGACCTGAGACTTTAACAGAAGACACTTGCCCAAGGTGCCACTCAGTGGGACTGAAACCAAAATCGCATGTTCAGGAAGCAAGCTTCTTACAACACAGCCAAACCTGAACCTTTGATATTCACTTGGCCAATTGTCATTCAATAAGGCTCTGAGTCGACCAAACCTTGTTGAGTGAATTTGAAGGCGTGGCTGTGTGGTAAGAAGTTTGCTTGCTAACCCCATCATTCCAGGTTCAGTCCCACTGCCTGGCACCTTAGTCAAGTGTCTTCTATTAAAGTCTCAGGCTGAGAAGCTTGCTGGGTATGTACATATATGTGTGTGTATGCGAGTCCTTGTGTTTGTACTTCTCCCTCATCACCTCTTGACAACTGGTGTTGGTGTGTTTACATCCCTGTAACTTAATCGTTCAGCAAAAAAGACTGACTGAATAAGTACCAGGCTTATAAAGAAGAAAAGAAATAAGTTCTGAGGTCAATTCATTTGACTAGAAAAATCCTTCAAGGTGGAGTTCCAGCATGGTCGCAGTCTAATGACTAAAATAAGTAAAACAGATAAAAATTAACACCTGCATAATATATTGCAGTAAAAGTGTGTGATGTAACATATAAAGTCTGTATGATAGCAGGTGCAGGTGTACAATTATCAAATAATACACCTGTATAAATATAATGTAGCAAAGCTATATGTCTATAATGTAATAGATCTGCACACCTGTAAAATTTTAAGGTGACATATCTGTATAATAATGATATAGTGTACCTGTATAAAAAGATGAAATAATAATTATGCAGAGTTATTTCCATAATTCTATAATTTTTGCAGGTTCATTATATTCAACAAGCGATAAATCCCTAACCAATTTACTAATTAATAACGACATTCATTACTAATTAATAAGAGCTTTCAGTAGAAAATAACATTCCTAAGATAAAGAGGCAAGAGATTTGGAAGCTAAAATGTCAATTGTTTTTCTTCTTAGTGCAGTGATAAAAGAAATTGTTCTGACAATCTCCAGAATATCTCAGCATAATTTAATAACATTGCTTAATTCATGGACTTTTCAAGAATGCTAGACAAATCGTTATCTTGACCAAAAAAAAAGAAAGAAAAAATCTACATGAGATAATTAATGAAGTTATATGGGGAGGGGGACATTCAAACATCTGTCAATCATACATTTGCTCTGAATCAACCATGTTCTTAATGACATCCAATTTAAAAGAACTGCTTTTCTTCACCATTACAGCTGCCAAATATGCCAATACAGAAATATATGGCAACACTTAGAGAATCTGTTCTTTGTTCAGAGTCTCAAGATAAATATTCTTCATGTCAATATGTCATTACAACAGACAAACTCAATATCATTTGCAATTATTCTAAGAGAGTAAGGTTAATACTATCAATATTTTAATTATGCCCGTTGAGAGGTACGTTTCGTTGACTCACATTGTTTGTGTTGAGGTCATTAGTTCAAACCAGATTCTAAGCACTGCATTCTAATGTACTCTGTGTTATTGTTTCTTGGCTTAGCTCTGTGGAAAACATGCACACACACATACACACATATGCACACACACACACATGCCTATTCACACATGTATCATCATCATCATCATCCCTTAATGATCAATTTGAACTCAGAACACAAAAACAGATGCAATTCTGTTCAGCATTTTGTCCAGCATACAAAGACTTCTACCAGCTCACTGCCTTAATAATAATAATAATAATAATAATAATAATAATAATAATAATTTTTTTTTACTACCCACAAGGGGCTACACACAGAGGGGACAAACAAGGACAGATAAACGGATTAAGTCGATTACATCGACCCCAGTGCATAACTGGTACTTAATTTATCGACCCTGAAAGGATGAAAGGCAAAGTCAACATCGGCGGAATCTATCTATGTGCTCACTGACCTGTATTTGTGTACATTGTGGGAAGTGGATTTGTTCTTTGTAAAGTGTTGTTCTTTTCCTGAGGGACATTCGTGTTTGACCTATATAGTGGTTTCCGCAACCTAAGCAGGTAATAACATAGATTAGGTTTGCAGATGCACGAGTAAAATTTGACTTTATCTTGAATATTTCACCTTGTTTGACGTAAAATTCTGTAGTCTCCAAAAGGTGGGGGCATGTGACATGGGCCAGCTGCATTATTCAACTTTTGGTTCCATTGTTAAAGGATATATTCTTGTGCCAGTTAATATTTCGGTTGCATTTTGCTTTTGATAATTTTGTGTGACCCCAAATTTCGTTCGTTGTTTTATCTCCAATGAGAATGGGTAGATTTTGGATGATGATGTCAAATGCTTAATTGTTTCTTGGGTTATGTGTGGAGGTGTATGGGAGTACTTTTAAATTTGGTGTCATATTTCGGCTAACTTTCCTGAATATTTCTGTGTCTAATTCCTTTGCTCATTTCATCCCATCATCTATTAATGCAGTTGGGTAATGTCTCCTGATTAGAGTTGATTTAAGTTCATGGAATCTTAGTCCACAGGTATTGGTATCCGAAACTATGATACAAATTCTTTTCACTAGATTATAAGGCATATTAATTTTTATGTGTTTGGGGTGGCATGATTTGAGTAATAGGTATTGTTTTGAATTTGTGGGTCTATAAAAGATATCCGTTTTGATGTAATTATTGACTATTTTAATTCGGATGACAAGAAAAGGAATTTTTATTGCTGTGTTCCATGGTGAATTGTATCTTGCTTTTGATATGGTTGAGCATTATTTTGAAATCGAGGAGTTTGTCCATGATATCGTTCCAAAGTATAAAGTAATCATTTAAGTACCTTTTACAGTTCTCCTCATATTTTTGTTGTGTTAATTGGTATATCTTAAGTTCTAGACAACCCATTACAAGGTTCACAGTCACTGGGACAGCTCGAGTTCCCATTGTAATTCCACATTTTGTCGATAGTAAACTATATCGAACATGAAATAATTGTTCTGGAGGATAAATTTCAGTGCTGTGATTATGAAGTTGTGGTTCTGGGTATTTTTCTAGCCATATATATATATATATATGTATATATATGTAAATATATGATTGTCTTTTTTCAATTTCTTTCTGCCAACTGCCAAATCTACTCACAAAGCTTTGGTTGGTCCTAGGCTATAGTAGAAGACACTTATTCAAGGTGCCACATTATGGAACTGAACCCTGAACCAAGCAAGATTCTTACCACACAGCCATGGCAGCGCACCTTGTTATTTCTGTTTTTCTGTAGTAGACATAATCTGCCCCTTAGATAAATGCTAGCGGCTGTTATTGGGTACATTTTGTGCTGTCTTACACCAGGTGGTAGCACCATTCTCTTTTTGTGCATTGGAGTCAGGTCAAATTTTGGAAACATGTTTCAGATCTTTTTGGTTTGAACAGTAGTTTTTAATATAATCTCTAGGTAACTAAAAAATTTTAAATTTCGTATACTAGTAGAATGTGTTTATAAAACATCTTTTTCTCTTGGCTTTATTGAGAAAATTCTATAGTTTGTAAGATATTTGTTGTTTTTTTCTTCAATTTCTATAATTTCAACCAATCACTGACGTCCATTGAGGTAAACAACATTCTGTGCCATATGAATATGTCCCTCATTTAAGAAACAGATTGGGTTTATTTACATTTGTGAAGAAAAAAAGATACCCTTCCCCTCCCCTAACCATAATCCTAACCCTAACTAACCCTAACCCTAAAATAGATTGAAATGCAATAGATCGATACTAGGGTCATAATTATGGGTGACAATTTCATATGACACCGCTAGAAAAAATTGCCGTTCAGACCGAAAAGATCCCTTGTTTCCTGCATTCCTCGTACCATTCTTGGGCAATGCTCTTCCTATTTGCTCATAACCAGAAAAAGTGTGAAAAAAATTAATAAAATAAAATAAATAAAATGTTAATATTTTTTTTAATGAAGTGTAGATGCAAAAGTAAATAACTCAGAGTTTGAATACTCACCACATCCATGGCTTTCTATTTATTCTACAAATAAAAGTTATTTATATTCTACTTCACACTGCATTTTCAAATACAAAATTCATACATTCATGCATAAATATATATATGTATGCATGCATAAATACAGACACACACGCACACATACACATGCATACACACGTAAATAAATATATATATACATGAATTTTTTTTTTTCAATATTGAAGAAAATGACTATTTAGTATATCTATAAAATATTGTTTATATTCTAACCTTCAACCTTTAACCTTATAAATACTTTGAAATATATTGCACAATCTCTTTTAGTTTTCTTGGTTAAGTTTGTATTCCTCTGGAGTGAACTAAGTGTAAAATGCCAGAAGTCTTTTATTAGCTAATACACATGTGCAGTGTGTGTGTGTGTGTGTGTGCATATGTGCATGTTGATCCTAGTATATGTGTGAATGTGTGTGTGTGTACATACATACATACATACATACATATATATATATCTGCATACATAAAAATGCTTATGTATATGATATATGAAAGAGAGGAAAACCTGTCTAGCCCATACCATCATTGAAAAATAGATGTAAATGATGGTAGTATTAGTGGTGGTGGTGGTGGTGGTGGTGGTGGTGGTGGTGGTGGTGGTGGTAGTGGTGGTGATGACAATGATGACTACAGTAAAGACCATGATGATGATGATGATGATGGAGATGGTGGTGGAGAAGGTTATGATGGGGGTGATGGTGGTGCTGATGAGAGACTGACAATCAGACAAAGAGACAGATAGACAGACAGACAGACAGAGAAAACAGAGATCAAAATGAACAAATCTTAAAGCAAAAAACCAAGAAACCTAAGAAAAAAACACAAGAATTTCTTACCTTACCAATAATTCTACCTACTGGCACCAAGTTTAGTATCTGCGATCAAAGTTTAAAAATAAATTGATTGAATCTAAATTACCTGTGTTTGATATTTGTTTCTATTTTTATTTTTTTACATTTTTTTTCCCCAATTTAATGGAAAATAATTTTTATTTGTTGATGTTCTTTAACATTTCTTGTTTTATTTTTATCCCCTTCAGACATAAAGGGAGAGAGAAAGAATCAAAGAGAGAGGAAGAATGAGAGAGAGACCTATTTTGGTAAAGGATAGTGCTGTCTCCTTCAGTTTACAATGGCACTGTTCTCTTTGCTCACAGTCGATAAATAACAAGAAAACAAAGGAAGCCATCGCAACGCACCTTCTCTTCCTTTAGGGAAATGGAATCTTCTGGTTTTCTTTTCTTTTTTTTTTCTTTTTTTTTTCTTTTTTTACGAAAGGGTGGCTGATAGTGTCTGCATCTGAATTTAGTTGCAGTCACTTGAGGGTACTTTTTAATCCATAAAACATATTTGAAAAGACACACTTGATATTTGATCCAGGGCAAAGATTGTTAATCACAAATGTACCATTTCCCTAGCTTCTGGCAATGTTCTCACTATGTGATCAATAGCAAATATTGATTGAGCAAATCTTTTGGGGCAGAAAATAGTTTTACTCACCTTGATAGAAGATTATAATACAAAATAATAATAGTAGTAGTAATAATAATAATAATAATAATAAAAATAATAATAATAATAATAATAATAATAATAATAATAAGAAGAAGAAGAAGAAGAAGAAGAAGAAGAAAAAGAAGAAGGAGAAGAAGAAGAAGAAGAAGAAGAAGAAGAAGAAGAAGAAGAAAAAGAAGGAGAAGAAGAAGAAGAAGAAAAAGAAGGAGAAGAAGAAGGAGAAGAAAGGGGAGAAGAAGGAGAAGAAGAAGGAGAAGAAGGAGAAGAAGAGAAGAAGAAGAAAAGAAGGATGGTAATGGTGGTGGTGGTGGTGGTAGCGGCAGTGGCGGGGGTGGTGGTGGCGGTAGCGGCGGCGGCGGCGGTGGTGGTGGTGGTGGTGGTAGTGATGACAACGATGATGATAATGATGATGATGATTGAAGAAATAAAATATCAGGTGATAACAACTGACGAAATAGAATACCTCGTTAAATAGATTATATTGCATTATATTTGTTAAATTTTTCCCCAGATAAACCAAACAACAACAAACAAAAACAAATATCAAGTTCTTCCACCATATTTTCTTATTGTTTGTGTTGATCACTGTACCCCTTTTTTAAAAAATTTTATTTTCATAGAAACGTGTTAAAGGTTTAATGAAGTCAAGAACTGAAGAGACTGGAATATATTTTGAATTGATGTTGATGTCTTGGGAAAAGTCAGAAATATTCTTTATGAATGTCAAAGTTCATTTGGAGATATTTGGATAAACAGAGAATGGAATTATGAAAGATACACACCAGTTGATAGAAAGATAATAAAAGAAGACTGTTGGAACGGTTTGCTTCTTTCTGTCGACATTCTAAGAATTATAATGGTTAACTAAATCAACAATGTTAGAAAATTGTTTAGAAAGCCATTGTTCAGTCATAAGATGGAGAAGACCGAAACCAAGAATTTTAATTCCTTTTATTTATTTTGTTTTTTATGCTCGTTATTAAATTTTTAGTTAAACATATGGACCCCACTACCTTTTTCCTTTCAGTCTGGTACTTATTCTATTGGTCTGTTTTGATGACCTGCTAAGTTACAAGGATGCAAACAAACCAACACAAGTTGTCAAGTGGTGGTAGGATGTAGTGATTAGTATGTTGCATTCACAATAAAAAGTTTGTATTTTCGACTCTTGGGCCAGGCAGTGCATTGTTTTCTTGAGCAAGACACTTCATTTCACATCGCTAAAAGTGTACTCGGCTGTAAATGAGTCCCAAGAAATGACTGGTATTTTGGCCCAATCACAGACCAGTGTGTCAGTCAGAGGATGGACTGTTCCTCTGACTGACATCTCAGGCACAGATACAACATGGTATCCATGTCATGCATGGCATTATGAGTCCAATCATGACATACCCATCTAAAATACTTTTTCTCTGTTTCTCACTTTATGAACAGGAACATGAATTGTTACTGATCTCTCAGAATTTTTTTCTAATTTTGTAAAATTAATTTCCTAATTAGATTTTAGTTGCATAATTAATTAACCGTTGGGAATTTCCAACCTCTCTTATTTTCTCCTGTCGCTGCCTCCTGAGTTCAAATACCACCTGGGTCAACTTTCTGGGTCAGTAAATTAAGTACCAGTTGAACACTGGGGTCAAATGCGCAAAACATTTTCACAATTTTTTTAAATGTCAAATGGCTATAGGGGTCCATATGAGTAAAATAAGAATCAAAGGGGTCCATATGGAAGAAAGGGTTAAGGACCACTGATCTAAAGGATGAATTTTGTTATCATTTTTTAAATTTTATTTTCACATGCTGAGTGTGGTTGAAGGATCAGTGTCCATGAAATTTGAGAGTCTTCTGAGATCAGTGAATCTGAAAACACTAATGCTCCATTAGAAATGTCATACAACAACACATGTAGGAAGAACATAAGCAGTTTGGAGATTCCAAAGGCATATTGTGCTTTGGAGGTAGGACTAGGAATAAGGGTAAACATGGTGCCATTGGGATTAGACATAACAAGGACAATCAAACAACCAAAAACTCATGACAAAGATCCATCATGAATCATCTCAAAACACCATAGGCAGTAAAACCTATTTTTATTGGGGTTTGTATTAGACAACTCTCTTCAGGACACAAACACATACAACTACACCTGTTGCTTATAATACAGAAATGTGTTTTCTGTAATTCAGTAATTTTCTTTTGAATAATGACAGACCTCATAGTAATTAACATAGCCGATACCGTCTGTAACTGGGAGCGTATTATATATGCAGCACTGGAACACATAGCACTTATCTTCCTTCTGAGACTGTCAGATAGAATGAGGAACTTTCTCTAGGTCAATAAATAAATGACAGAAATATTTATTCTTTGTTGCTCTTCCATTCCCAATGTGACCTCTTTGCCTCAATACGACCTCTGGGCTTAAACAAGACCTCAGGACTTCACTGACCTGGAAACACACCAAAATTTCATGATTGGATGACAAAGTGCTATTACCCCCCCCCCCCACACACACACACACACATGCATACACTCGAATGCAGACACACACATGCACATGCAAAGTAGGCATGTCATTCTCACATAAAAGCACTCATATCTATGTAGATACATATGCGTACAAAGATATATATCATCATCATCATTGTTTAACATCCACCTTCCCTGCTGGCTTATATATATATATATATATATATATACACACATATATATATATAATACATATATATATACACATGTATATATATATATATATATACACATGTATATATATATGTGTGTGAATATATACACATGAATATATATGTGTGTGTGTGTATCCATATATATGTATATGTATACACACACACATAAGTTTATGTGAATATACACATAGTACTTGTAGATATAGATAAGTATACATATATAAATGAATACATAAATAGGTGCTTTTATATACATAAATATAACTTAATGAATGCAAATGTGTATGCATGTATAAATGTATGTGCGTATGTGTGTATGTATGTGTGTGTGTGTGCGTGTGCTTGTTTCCCCCTTGACTTGACAGCATATAATAGTCCTTAAAAGGGATCCTTCTCATGTAGCATCATGCTGTCTTCATCCTTTCCAATCTTCCAGGAAAACATATCTGATTATGAGGAAATATTGCTTTGCTCAAAAACAGATGGAGGTTGACAAGAGATAAGGCATCTGGCCATAATTGCCAGGAAAAACAGGAAAAGTTGATGTTTAAACTGTTATTATTATTATTGAGTGAGTGAAAGGCGCAAGCTGGCAGAATGGTTAGTGCACCAGACAAAATGCTTAGCAGTATTTCACCTGTTGCTATGTCCTGAGTTCAAATGCTACCGGAGTCAACTTTGCCTTTCATCCTTTCAGGGTCAATAAATTAAGTACCAGTTCAACACCGGGGTCAATGTAATTGACTCATCCCTATTTCTCCCAAGCTGCCCTTGTGGCAAAAATTTGAAATAATAATTATCATTATTATTGAATAAAAGAGCAGCACACACCATCAAAGTGACACTAGGGTACAAATGAATTAAGCCCAGTATACTCATCATGACTACCCATTTGGTAAGGGTACACCAGGCGCATGCATCACAACTATATGTGCGCGACATGGTGATTTCATATCAAGATAAGCAGTGCATGATCTTGCAGGTGGGGGGCTCAGTTAGAATTTTCTTTGAGCTGAGTAGCCCATCAGTCTCAAAAGGTCCCAGGATATTATCCTTATTATTATTATTATTATTATTATTATTATTATTATTATTATTATCATTATTTTCTTTTTATCATAGGTTTTGTTGGAACCCCTGGAGTCTTGCATGCATAGGAGGCTTGCCACCTGCAGCCTTAGTACCATGCTATCTGTTCTTTTCAACTATCTAATACTTTCCTGATTATTTTGGCCATGCCAAGGAGGAAAAACCTTTTGTAACAGTTTATATTTCCCTTGATGCCTTCTGATACTGTTCCCAAGGACCCAACAATAATTGGCATTATCTTCACCTACTTCATTTTCCATAGCCAGGCTATTTTGTATATAAGAGGGTTGTATTTATCTATCTTGCACCTTCCTTCTTGACTATTTGTGTGTCAAAGGGGCATGCAACATCAATTATGTAGCACATGTAGTACATGTTGTCGACTTCCACTAGGTCAAGTCTGTTATGCTCTAGCACCTGATCTATTCGGATTGGGTAATCCCAGAGGATTTTGATAGTCTCCAATTCCATCACTGTCCGTGGCTTGTGCTCATACCATGTTTTGCCTCTCTTTAGCCCTCACTTTTTGCCCAGTTTCCAGTGTAGCACTTTCACTACCTGACCCAAGAATCGAAAATACAAACTTTTTATTGTGATTGCAACATCCTAACCACTACACCATGCACCTGAGAAGTTTCTTTCCCAACCACATGGTCCCAGGTTCAATCCCACTGTATG
>NC_043009.1:31496862-31501862 GCF_006345805.1 Octopus sinensis | reverse complement strand
AGAGTGTGCTGTGTGAGTTTTCTTTTTGAGTCAAGATGACTGAGCACATTGAGCAAAGATATTGTATCAAATTCTGCCAAAGACTTAGTGATACGCAAGTCCAGAATATTGAGAAGATTCAGAAGGTCTTTGGAGAAGATACTATGAATAAAATGCAAATAAAGGAGTGGTACAGACGGTTCAAAGATGGCTGCACCTTAGTTGACAGTGAGCCACGTTGTGGTCAAACAATTGGGTGGTCTTTGTCCCTTTCATGAAGCTGTGTGGTGAAAATGCTTGTGGGCATCAAAGAACTGACAACTCCACCATGACAAAGCACCTGCTCATTCCGCCCACGTCATCCAAGTATTTCTCATCAGGCAAAACACACAACTTGTTCGTCAGATTTCCTGCTCCCCAGACTTGGCTCCATGTGGCTTTTGGCTATTTGCTAGGCATAAAAAACAAAACACTTAAAGAGAGAAGATTTGAATCAACAGAGGACATTAAGCAAAATTCAATGGTGCCGCTCTACAGCATCCCCAAATGTTTCCAGCTGTGGTAGGAACGCTGGCAGAAGTGTGCAGACCCCCATGGTGAATACTTTGAAGGAGACTAAATCAAAATGGTGAGTTTTGTAATATTACTTGGTTTTTTGGCCAAAGGTTGGATACTTTTTGACTACACTTCATATATACATATGTATCCATACATACACACATACATGTACATGCACACACACACACACACACACACATATACATATATATATATCAATTTAGCATTGGCTTTTGAGAAAAAAGAACTCAATATCTTAGTAGTGATTTGATGGGAATGCTGGGGTTGGAGAAATGGGTGGAATGGTTGGCAAGGGCGAATGGAGTGAGGATGAATGAAGAGTATGTTCTGAGGAGGGTGATTGCATTTAAGTTAAATAGAGCACGAAAGTGAGGTAGACTGAGGAAAAGGTGAAGGAGGAGATTGGGAAGGTTAGTTTGAAAAAGGAGGACACCCAAAACCAGGCAAGATGGTGAGATGGTGTGAGGGTGGTTGCTATGGATTTGAGGTAGATCGGGCCACCCCTGTTAACGGGAAAAAAACCTGGATTTAAAACACTGGATGATGATGATGATGATGATCATTCATAATATTTCATTTTGGTCATGAATTAATAGAATTAATTATAATATAAAGGATTTGAAGCTTATAATATTTTACTCAAGACCCCCAGTATATTTTAAGGATTTGAAGACCTAAGCAGCCAAAGACCTAACTGATGGTGGAATACTGAACTACAAAAATTGTTAAAACAGAGAGAAGAGCAAAGATACAAATTGAAAACAAAGAAATATCATGAAATGAGATTTATTTGATGATGGGTAGAGACTGCATTTGTGTGTTTCTAGTAAATTTGTGGCTGCTGTAAGGAAGGCCATTGAGCTATAGGAACAATGCCAAAGCAGGCATTGGAACTTGTTGCAGTTTTCATGTTCAATAGCACTTGTCAAACCACCTGTGCCAATATAAAGGACAACCATTAAACGTTTAGCATTTAAAGCAGCTACATCTGGCCCAGACATTCCACTTGCATTATATTCAAATTAGTCAAAACCAGCCTCCCTCACCTGTCCTACAATCTCATTCTGAAAATAAGCAATCATATCATCGAAATCATGAAGCTATGAGATAATGCATGATTAATTCAAAACAATGCGAATAGATAAGCATTACGTTTGATAAAGTAATCTGAATGCTAAAGGGATAAACAGTGATGATGATGACAATGACGACGACGACGATGATGATGATGATGATTAGGATTCCTGAATAGTTTGTTCAAATTTTATGCATAGAATTCTTTGTTCCTTTCATGTTACATAACTTCCATCATCTGCTGGTTCTTGCATAACAAGCAAACAGACAGACTGTCATTACTTTCCCATGATAGCATAAAACCAAAACTAAGAATCCAACTGAAGTACCTTTGGGTACATTACGATAGACCTTGCTTTGTTATTGCCATAATTAGTCGAAGAAATTTTAGCAAAGAGACCCAATCTATTTGCATTTATACAGGGCAAGCCAAAAGTCATGAAGTATAAAATTGCAGTTGGTGCAACAGCAGATTATGCCGCTTACAGATTGCAATCAGAATTTTGGCTCACTTTGAATAACAAGGAATGTGAAAGAGAGTGAGAGAGTGACTAAATAGGTAAAATGGTAAATGACATTGTTTTCAGGTGATGGGAAGATTCCAAAATTTACCCACCTTTCAAACCCTCATCAGAATATGGAAAAAGACAAAGAAAAAAAAACAGAAAGTTTATTTTTCTCATGATTTTATTTTTATATTTTTTTAAATTTCAGTAGGAAACAATAACAAATGAAATACTTTGAGATATTTGTTTAAATTTTTTTCTATTCTGTGTTTAAATTCCACAAAAGTAATTTTGGTCTTTGATTCTTGCTGTCCAGTTAATTAATGCTCTTTGTACCCACCAACTTAAATTTCTAAGATTGCCTTTATCCGAGTAATCATTATTTTATATTTGGCCATTTTCAAGAAATGGACAAATCGTATTTTCAAGCAATTCCTTGTTTCCATCAGATTGCCAAAATACAACCATAACAAATCAAATTGTTTTGGAGCTGTCAGACTATTTTGTAAAGCTTTCCAGATACTCTTTAATTCAATCTGCGTTAGTAAACGTAATTCAGATTTTTTTCTAAACATTTAAAATTCTTGTCGTGATTTCAACTTTAGTTATCCTATTATATTCCTTGACACTATACAACCATATACCAAGCTTGCTAGAAACCATACTAAAATGGTATTAGGTTCACTAGTAACAAAACCTTTGACCTAATTGTATATTCTTGTTTCTCACCGAATTACATGACAAACTTTACCAATGCGTCTGGCAATCCTGTGAATATTTCGTTGCCTGCATACACTGACTGGCTTTGACGAAGTCAATATCGTTAATTACATACTGATAGCTATTGCTGATCACAGACAGTTAAATAACTATACATTCAGAGAAATATAACATCTTTTTTGATAGAAAAAGGTAAGGCAATGAATTTGTTGGATCTTAGAGCATCAGATATGATATTTTGTAGTATCAACTGTGGATTTTTTTGTTCTGAGTTCAAATCTCATCAAAGTCATCTTTGTCTTTTAATCCTTCCAGGGTTAATAAACAATTGAATTAATTCAGCATGGTGGTTCAGAGGAGTACTGGAGAATTGGACAAAATTTCTTATGGCTTCTGCTGCAGGACTTGATATTCTGAGACCATCGGTACCAACAACAATGGTTCACATCTGTATCATACTTGGCTAACATTAGTGGCAGGAAGAAGAAAGACTTGCAGTGTGTGCAAACCATGCCAAGGATTACCTCTTGGAGAGGATTCTGCCATTGCTGACACATGCCAAAGACTGCTGTTGCTAACACATGCCAAAGACTGCTGTTGTTGACATGTGTTCTACCATGATAAATGGAGGCCTTAGCAGATATGGATTTATTTAAATTCTTAAGAAATAAAGATCAGGATCAAGATTAATAAATCCTGTAAAGTTAGTTGACTGAAATCTTGGGAAATGCAGGTAGGACGATCTTTGTTCTTCAAATCAACAGGTAGAAACAACATGCATTTGTTGCACTTTTGTTATTGCAGATTCTATAAATAAAAAGCAAATAAATAAAATAATGGATGTTTGGCAAGTGCAGGCAGGGCTGTGTAGTAAAGAAGCTCACTTTCTAATGGTATGGTTTTGGGTTCAGTCCCACCATGGGGAACCTTGGGCAAATGTCTTCTGCCATAGTCTTGGGTCAGCCTATGCTTTGAAAGGAACTTGGTTGATGGAAACTGTGTGGAAACCTATCATGTATGTAAATATATATATGTTTCTTTATTGCCCACAAGGGGCTAAACATAGAGGGGACAAACAAGGACAGACAAACGGATTAAGTCGATTACATCGACCCCCAGTGCGTAACTGGTACTTAATTTATCGACCCCGAAAGGATGAATGGCAAAGTTGACCTCGGCGGAATTTGAACTCAGAACGCAACGACAGACACAATACCACTAAGCATTTCACCCGGCATGCTAATGTTTCTGCCAGCTCGCCGCCTTGTATGTAAATATATATATTTGTCTGTGTATGTATATGTGTGTGTATGTGTGTCTGCATGTCTTTGTGCTTGTCCCCACCAACCAGTTTGACAACTGGTGTGAATTTGTTTACATCCATGTAACTAGGTAGTTTGACAAATGTGACCAACAGAATAAGTATAAGGTTTAAAAATGGAGATCTGTATAAAAGGTATCGAGGTAGAGATATAGAAACATAACTACATCACATATTAATTCAGCATTTAATCTCCTTTGAAGTAATCTCTTTCTGAAGCCATGCACGTTATCCGGCATCATTTCCAATGATGGAAGCATTCCTGGAACTTCAGTTTTGGGATTGTAAGCAGTTGTCTTGTTGATTTCTCTGGGATTTCTTCGACATGTTGGAATCTTGTTGGGCGTCTTCAACTGTGATGACTGAGCCTTAGTTTTGGGGTCATAGCCATAGACACGCCATTTATCACCTGTTATGACCGTTCCCAAAAAGCTTTCCATTTCCTCAGCACAATCACAGTGGTCATGCACAGCTGAAACCTGATCTACTTTTGAGATGACCACATGCTACACACTTTACTTCCAATCATTGCTGTAAGCAATGGGAGAGAATGACATCATAATTTAGCATGCAAACATGACTGAGGTCAAAGTCAATCTGTGCAAAATGGCTTCACTCTGTTACCATAGTAACAGTTCCTATACATTTTGACCAGTGAAAGTACAAGGGGTGATTTTTTTGACTAAACTCTTCAAGGCAGTGCCCCAGCATGGCAACAGTCCAATGACTAAAACAAACCAAAAGATAAAAGATAAAACAAAAACAAAAACAAATATAGGCGCAGGAGTGGCTGTGTGGTAAGTAGCTTGCTAACCAACCGC